>NW_026896197.1:0-205897 GCF_033153095.1 Gastrolobium bilobum
CTTTCCAGCATCTGATCAATAAAGGGCAATGGAAAATGATCTTTCCTTGTGGCTGTGTTCAACCTTCTGTAGTCCACACACATTCTCCAACCTGTGATGGTTCTAGTTGGAATTAACTCATGCTTTGCATTTTTTACTACAGTCACACCACCCTTCTTCGGAACTGTCTGAACCGGACTTACCCAAGCAGCATCTGAAATAGGGTAAATCATACCTGCATCAAGAAGCTTCACAACTTCTTTTCTGACCACCTCCTTCATCATCGGGTTTAGCCTTCTTTGCGGTTACCTTACAGGTTTGATGTCATCTTGCTGAGAATTTTGTGCGTGCAAACAGAGGGGCTTATTCCCTTCAAATCAGAAATAGACCACCCTATGGTAGTCTTATGAGTTTTTAGAACTTCAACCAGCTTCTTTTCTTGGTCAGAAGATAGTCCCTTATTGATGATTACAGGGTACGTCTCTTCATCTCCCAAGAATACATATTTCAAAGTATTAGGCAGAATTTTCAATTCAACCTTAGGTGCCCCAACGTCTATGTCATCAATTTTTTCTTTAAGCACCTCCACAGCAACTTCCTTTTTTTCAAAGGGCATATGTTCACAGGCTCTCAACTCATAATCAATCTCTTGAGGACTCACCTTCTTCTGTTGAACGATTTCTTGAAAAACATCAATTTGAAAACAATCACTATGCTCAGCGGGTCTTTTCATAGCCTCAGAAACATTATAAGTAATCTCCTCATTATTCATCCTCAACTTAATCATTCCTTGCTCAACATCTATTAGAGCACGGGCTGTAGCCAAAAAGGGCCTACCTAAGAGCAAAGGCTTCCCACTTCCTTCCTCCATATCCAACACCACAAAGTCAGCAGGAAAGATAAACTTGTCAACCTTGACAAGGACATCTTCTATAATCCCATTAGGTGTCCTCACGGATCTATCGGCAAGTTGAAGAGAGACCGCTGTAGGCTTCAATTCTTCAATCCCCAAAGACTTATAAACAGAAAGAGGCATCAAATTGATACTAGCCCCTAGATCACAAAGAGCTCGACCAATGCAAATATTGCCAATAGCAATAGGGATATTAAAACTCCCCGGATCACTAAGCTTAGCTGGAATCTTCTGCTGAATAAAGGCACTACACTTCTCAGTAAGTGTCACTGTCTGGCATTCCTGTAGCTTATGCTTCCTTGACAAAAGATCCTTCATGAATTTTGAATAACCAGGCATACTTGCTAAAGCTTCTGCAAAAGGGATGTTTATGTGCAGCTTCTTGAAGATGTCTAAAAACCTGCCATACTGTTTGTTATAAGCCTCTTTCTTGAACCTCTCTGGGTAAGGTGCTTTAGACCGCACATATTCATGACTCAGCTCATGCTCTTTCTCAACCACAACAGGTCGCTCTGCAACCTTTTCTTTTTCAGTAACAGTTTCTTTGTTTTTTTCTTTCACAATTACCTCAACCTCTGGCTCAACTGCTCCATCATGCTTCTCGTCCTCTTTCGCACAATCTAGAATTGGAGTTTTAAGAGGCGCAACCACTTTGCCACTTCTAGTAATAATAGCCATGCAGTCTTCCTTTGGATTGATAACTGTATTACTTGGAAAAGTACCTGGAATTCTTTCTGAAACTTGCTTTGCCAATTGTCCTATCTGATTCTCCAGGTTCTTGATAGAAGCATTTGTATTTTTGTTGTTGGCTCTAATCTCCTCCATAAAGGTATTAGTGGTCTGAGCCATCTCATTAGAAGTCTTGGCCATTTGTGCAAAGGCTTTTTCCCACTCAGCAGGCTCTCGTTGTTGACTCTGTGAAGGCTGATTATAAGTATTAGATTTGAAATCCATGCCAACTCCCTGAGCTCTCCGCTGAAAATTGTTACCACCACCAGAAAAATTCTGATTTCTCTGAAGATTTGGCTGCTGAGGGCGCTGGTCATACCATATACCATTCACCTGCATTTGTTGAGGTGAATCAGAAGAAGCAAGAGATGGACATTCATTAGGAGCATGACTGTCCGTACAGTAGTCACAGACAAAAGCAACAGACTGAGCTTGAACTCCCGCGATCTGCATCTTGTCAAGCCTGGAAGTCAAACTAGCCATTTGTTAAGCTAGCAATTTATTTTCAGCCAGAACTGACTCATTACCTTCTAGATGAAGGCTACCTTTCTTAGACTTTGAAGATACCCCTTGATTTTCATTCCTGGCCATCCTCTCTATCAGCTCCAGAGTTTCATTCGCCCTCATGGTTTTAATAGTACCACCAGCTGCACCATTCAAAACCATTCTATCTTCAGGTGTGATGCCATTGAAAAATATTCTGACTTGATTACCAGCAGTCAAATTATAATGAGGGCACCTCCTCATCAAGTCCTTGAACCTGTTCCAGGCTGCACACAATGTTTCACCCTCAGTTTGAGTGAAGTTGGTGATATCATTCACCATTTGATTGTATCTCTCCATGGAAAAGAACTCTGCAAAGAACTTTGTAGACAAATCCTCCCATGTAGCAATGCTCCGTGCAGGCTGCCTCTCCAGCCAGCTAAGTGCTTCTCCCTTTACAGCAAAATGGAATAATCTCAACCGGATAGCATCATCAGACACCCGAGGGTGCTTGGTTGAGTCACATATCATTAAGAACCGGTCTATGAACCTGTGAGGATCCTCATGCTCATCTCCTCCAAATTGAACTCTCTCCACCAACTGAATTATGGAAGACTTCAACTCCCAATTATTGTCAGCAATATTCGGTTGGACAATACTTGAATTAGGCCTGTTGAAGGCTGGAGTGAGGATGGTATCCATAAGTGGATTTTCAGCTTCATTATTCGCTGCCATGGTTGGGATTTCAGGGGCTTCTTCAGATTGAGCACTTGGCACTTTTGATTTCTTCTGAGCAAGTCTCCTGTTTCTCCTTTCAAACCTTGTAATTTCAGGATCAAATAACAATTCTGTAGGATCAACCTTGCCTCGCATAAAACTTCAAGAGAAGATTAGTAGCAATGTTCAAAACAATTTAAAACAAGAACATAAGAAAATAAAATAAAATAATTACAAAAAGAAAGAAAAATCTTGAAATTCAAGATTATAAGATATAAGAAATCACAATCCCCGGCAACGGCGCCAAAAACTTGATACAATCCGGCAAGTGTACCGATCGTTCAAGTAATAAAGTGATAAGTAAGTTATCGTCTCCATAGGGATTGTGAGCGAATATCTTATAAACGTCCTTTCAAGATATAAAACCCAAGTGATTTGAAGAACAATAGAAATTAAAGAAAAAGACGTATTTTTGGATTTTAAAAATAAGAGAATGATGCAAAATGATTTGGATAAAAATATGAGAGATATTGCAGGTAAGTACACTCGCCCTATGATCCCCTCTTTTCACTACGGATTGATTCACATTGCTCAATTAAAATAAACAATCAAACAATTTATCATCCAAACAATTATTAGCTAAACCCCAATTTCTTGCAAATTTAGCCCTTTAATCACAATTAAAACCCCAATTCCTTGCAATGTTTCAATTGAGATCAAGCATTACACAGATAAATTAAACGTTTGTAATCAAGAATGCGTCTATTCCTAGCACGCATGTTAATTATTATCCTACCCCCTTTCTGGACCAAAACCCCAATATTCCTATCTAGGGTTCTAACCCTCAGATTATCATTCACTACTAAACTGATCAGATTTAATATAAACGATAAGCAATACGCACAGAGTAGGCATAAATCAATTAAATTAAAGAACGAAAAGTAAACCAATCCATAACTAAACAAAAGGTTCACATAGGGTTTGTGACCTTACCCACAATGAAGGAAACTAGCCAGACATGGTCATAGCTGAAAATTCAATATTCCAAAGCATAAAATTACAGAGAAATAGATGAAGAGAAATGTAGAATAATCCTCCTGAGCTCTGCCGTCGGTCTCCTTCTGAAGAAATAGGTCTCCATCCCTAATTCTGTCAAAAGGATCCTATTTATAGGACTCTTTTCTTCTTCCAAAAATACCCTCATAGCATCACGGTACAATTTCCCGCAACCCGGCGCAAGTTGGCGCCGGGTGGGCGCACGTTTGCGCCAACTTGCTGCCTCGAATACGAAAGTCGGAACTAATTGCACGTGAATCAGCGCCAGTTGGCGCCACCCTTGGTCTTTTGGGCGCCACTTGGCGCCATTCTCCCTTGACTTTGTAATTTTGGGCGCCGGTTTGCTTCAAGTTTGGCGAAAGGTGGCATGGTGGCGCTAGTTTGCGCCATTCTGGCGCCAACTAGCGCCAATTCTCTGGCATTTGGCGTGCAACACGGCGCAACTTGGCATGGGATTTCTTCACTTTGGCGTCAACTCGCATCATTTAACTTTTTATACTTTTCAGTTCTATTTCCTGTAAAAATACAATCAATACGTGAGAAATATTATTGACAAGAAAGAATCAATATAATTAGCAAATATGTAATTAAATTGCTCTTTTGTGACTCAATTCTTATCAATTTTAATATGGAAAAACCACACTTGCCAGAGGCACATCATCCTCAAACAACTCATAAATATTGTATCAGACTGCTCAATTTCAAAGAATAGCTCAATAGAAAGAAACTTGAGCCAGTGAGCAATCATAAACTTTTCAAAAAATGAGCTACTCTCCATAGGTGATAAGTAAGAAGAATTTGTTCCAAGGTAAGTGAAGGTTGCTGATCTTCTGTCTCACTGTCACTCAGGACTTGGTGTTTTCTCTGTCTATTCCTGGATGAGATTCTTCGGAACTTGCTTTTCTGCTGCTTTCCTATGAATTGTAGATGTCTTCCCTTCCAAGGATCTTTTGATAGGGGGTTTATGGATGTGTGGAAGAACGGTGGTCTTAAGTATGGGGTCAGGGAACGTCTACCTTTGTGATTTTGAACTGGACTTTTTCTGTTTGGGGGAACACCTTTTCTTTTTGTACCTTTCCTTCCCTTGAAGGGAGATTTTCTGGTATTTTTTCTAAATTCTTTTTAATGGTTGTTCCCTTTTTCTTTGCTTTTCTTTCTTATGTCCTTTTTGTTCATTTTTGGATCTGTTCCTTGCCCCTTTCTGATTGACCTGGTGATGTGTTTGGTGACTATGGATGGAATGGAAGTGAGTGTATGGTTTTGTTTGATCCTTGTTAGTGAAATCCATATGTTCTTCAACAGTACTTACATCATCAAGGAAAGTTTAGAAGTTTCATTGTGGTTACACCTCAGGAACGCTCTCATAAGTAAGTGTTTGACCTTTTTCCGTTCCTTACCAGCTGAGTTCACACAGATCAACATCCCTCAAAAATTTGAAGATTAAATTCTCTGCACTCTTCCTATTTCAGGAACTCTGAGAAAGAATAAGAATGATTAGTCAGTGACTTTGTGTTTCATGTTATTGGCTATTAAAAATTGTACAGCCTTAATACTATAACTGAAATGTATGTACCAAGCAGTTTGATCAAAAAGTCTTTTTCATTGCAAAAAGTTAATATTTACAAGGGAACGGAAAGGGAAATAAATGATACTGGAAATAAACTTGGAATTTAACAATTAGGAGGGTTTTCTTCTTTTCACTAGGGACGTCTGATGTCCTTCTGAGCACCTCTAGCTTCTTTGGCTTCATCAACTTCCTCTTGTGTGAGAGGTCTCCTCCTGAGCTGATCTCTCAATCTTAATACTTCAGCTGCAGGTAGCCATTTCTCAGCATCTTTCAGTAGATCACTGATTATGGCAACGAGGTAATTGATGGTGGATCACATCATTGTCCTGCCAGTGCGAATGTGGACAATTTGTCCTTCAACGTCCAACAGTCTCATCTCCAGCTCATAAATTCTCCCCTCCAAAAATGTTCCAAAGGCTTTGAGTGCTTCTTTGGTTTCTTTCCTTTCTTCAGAGTCCTTGAGGAGGAGCTTATTAAGAAGGAGATCAGCTCTGTGGTTATGCATAGAGTTGGAGAGTATTAGGGATTCATATGCTCTTCTGATTTCTCCCTTGACAGCTTGGAGTGTTGATGCATAAGAGGCAGCACTGGTGTCCTGGATGGTTATCCTGATGGTGCTGAGCTGTTGAGCTGTTGTTCTCTCTGCCTTGTGTTGTTCCTGGAATTTGTTGAAAGAAGAAGAGAGTTGATCCAACCCGTCCCTTGGATCCTTCAGCTCATCATTGGTGCTGGTCATATCAATTTGAGGGACAGATTGCTTTGCTAGCAGCAGCTTTTCTATTCTTTTCCCCATAATATCTCAAAAATTTCAGCAATCCCAATTTGTGATTTCTTCTTTGTAGGAATGGGAATTGCTGGAACGGGGGATTTTTGTTGGCTTTGCTGGCTACTGTCAATAACAGGGGGTTCATCAAGTGGTTGCCTGCTGACCACCTCTGGTGCTTTGATGTTGAGGGGATTGCTTCAGTGTGTTCCTCCGTCAGTGGAGGAATGGCCATTCCTTCCTCCTCTGCTAAGGCTCTAACAAGAGCCTCGTCCCCAGAAGTATCAGGACGGATAACAGGGTAAAAGAGGGGACCTCCCAGACTGAGTTGCTTGGGAACGAATGGCTTTTTCTTCTTTTTAGGGGATTCAACAAGAATCCCCTTTCCTCTGTCAGCTTTGTTTTGTGGCTGAGCATCTTGCTCAGCCACTAGTGTTTCAGCAGCAGATGCTGCTTCTTTTTCATGTTCTCCCCTCTCCTTGTTGTTTCCTAGGAGAGGGTTGTGGTGTGATAGGTGTTGGTGAAGAGTGAGCAAGTGGTGGGGACGGAACGCCAGAGAGAGTAGGAGCTGAGCTGCTTAGGGACTTCTCCTTTGCAGCTGGCTTAGGTTTTGACGTTCCCTTAGCCTTCAGTCTTTTTAACAGAGGCTCACTGTCTTCACTTGCTTCCTCTTTGTCAGAGAGGGTGATGGGTTTTTCAGAAGATGCTCCCTCTGGCCTCTTAGTTCTGATGAGGGTTCTCTTCAGCCTTTGACTTGAACGCTCCCCCTTTCTTGGGGGAGCTTTGGCAGGGGATTTCTTCTTACCCTGTTTGCTTTCAGTAGCAACAGGGGCATCCTTCTTTACCTTTGTGGGAGGAGGAACAGTTCTTCTTGTCGGAACATGGGCAAGAGTGGTGGATTTTGAAGGAATGGCCTTGGAGGTTTTCTTCTGAGGGGCCACAGGGGATTCCTCATCATCATCACTGGTGGCAGTGCGTCTGAATGCTTCAGGAACTGGCTGAGCTGTTTCAATGTATGTGCTCTTCAGACCGTTCCATGTCTTGCCATCAATGACAGAAGCCACCCTTGTTATATCATTTGGGTGAGTCTCCACACCAGCTCTCAGGCAGAGCTTTGTAATGAGACAGGGGAGGCAGACGGTGGTCTTTCTCATCTCCCTCTTCAAGCTGCCATAGATGAGGGGTACTGCATCAAAATGAGTGTTCTTCATGATGCAGTAAATTTGAACTTGGAGTGCCCACTTGACAGTGGCCTCATGAGTGGAGAGAGTGAGGTTGGACTTGGCAAATAATGCCCAGAGTCTGGCTTCGTCCCTCATGCTTCCTTTGCAGAGGGCTCCTTTGGTGTAGGTGGGGTTCTTGATGGCTATTGTCCCCAGCACGTCCCCTAGAAATATGGAGACTTCCTTACTATCTATATACTCTTGGTATGGATAGTTGGAGGTAAAGTACTTCCTTGATAACAGTGGGGGAAATGACACTTGCTTTCCCCTTACTGTGACCACATCAGTGACGTCCTCTTCAGGCAGCCTCCTTGTCTGATACAGAAATTCTCCCATTATGGAGACATTCATCTCTCGTTCATCAGTGGCAAAACGAAGCCACTTGAGCCTGGTCAAGGCTTCCTTTACGAACGGAGGCAGAACAATTTTGTCCTGTTGTATGGATATGTTTCTTTCTGGGTATAGATGGACGATGGGTTCAGTGAGCTCAGGTTTATGGTCAGGGCTGGCCACATGAGTTACTTTCATTGAAAGTTTAGTCATTTTTGACAGAAAGAAGGTTAGGGTACAGTGCAGAAGGAGGACAAAAGTTTATAAGTTAATAGGGAGTAGTAAAACTCGAAGGAAGGAAGGGCTGAGTTTAAGTAGACAATGAAGGAGGGGAAATGGAGAGTTTTCTGGGACGTGGAGGTTAAGGAAATGAGTTGGAGTGGGTAGTGGAATGGGGACGTTACAGAACGAGTGGTCAGCAGTTAGTGGTGTGTAACTGATGATGATGGATGTAAGGAGATGGAACGACTTAGGGCAGAATACGTGGGAGAGAGGGAAAAACAGTTCAGTTGTCTTAATGGGTGAGGAGACGGTTGCTTTTTCAGAGCACGTTTTCAAGATATGCAATAAATGCAAATTTTATATGGCTGCGTACCTTGTGAGTGACTCAGTAGGGACAGGTGTCCCAGTCATTCTTATCTCTTAACCCAGGGAACGTTCCCTTTGTCTTTTCCTAACTAAAATTAACAGAAAAGATAAAGAAAAATGCTGACTATGTAATTGTAAACATAGCCTAATAAGGGAACGTAAAACAACTAATTATTATTTACTACAGTTCATACTACATTTTTTTATATTTTTATATTTTTATATTTTGGGATAGTGTGGTTAGTAACCACCCCAAAACTACATTCCTGGAACAGAACGTACTTTATTTAGACTTTAGAGTGGAACATCAGACGTTCCCTCCTTTTGGGAGCTATGTGGTTAAGATTAACCACCCTAAAACTTTGCTCTTTGTTAGAGAGCAAATGTATCTACTGGTTGCCTCCCAGTCAGCGCTTAGTTTATTATCTTTAGCTAGACATGGTACTTACCTTTTTAGGTCTCTGGAGAAGTTGTTGGGGGAACTTCAGTGTCCCCTGGTAGTTTTCATAGTATTCTTGTATTGAGGCTGGCAGCAATCTGTCCCAGATGGGACTCAATGTTTCTGGCCACTGCATCATTCCTGGTGACATATTCTTTGACATAGTTTTCCAGGGTGTTGATGCGTTGGTCATCTCTGTGGAACGGAACGTATTTGGTTCTTCTTGGTTCAAACGTTCCACTGCTGCTGCCTTGCTGGTACTGCTGCTGCTGGTTGTTGAATGGTCTATGGTTCATGGGTGGTCTTCATTGGGGATTATGGCTCTGATCTTTCAGGATAGTTCCTCTAGGATTTGAATTGGTGTTGCTCTCTGTTTATTGATTATCCCTGGCTTGGGTGAAGTTCTTGTTCCCAAAGTTTTCTGCATAACACACCAATGCAGTGAATGGGCAGTCTGTTGAGTCATGAAGGTCACCACAGGCTGAACAAGGTTCAGTTTCAGCTGCTGTGAGTTGTAAGACTTCCATCCTTGGTGCTTCTTGATCATTTTTCAGGTTCTTCACCTTATTCATGAGTGAGGCTAGCTAGGCTTCCATGGCTGTTTGTTTGTCTAGTTCGAGCATGCCAGGCTTCCTTACTGGGCTCACCCTTACTGCATAACATAGTAGTTTTACCCGAGATTACTGATCCCTATCCTCAGTGTCTCTAGACTAGGAACATAAAATTAGGAATAAACATCTGGTATCCTTGAATCCTCATGATCGTGATCTCATCATAGATACTCAAGAGATACTTATTCTATTCCAAGGGGTTTATCAAGTTACTCATATAATATACAATCAATGATATCGAGACAAAATATGAAACAGGATAAAGAGTGCTTATGATTTATTTGCGACAATATAAAAGGTACACATATGTCCTAATCTAATCAAAAGATTGTCTCTAGGACATCCATATACTAACAATTTTCAGTATTGTTTATTTTATTTCCCTTTCCGTTCCCTTGTAAATATTCTTTTTGCAATGAAAAAGTTTTTTTTTGTTCAAACTGCTTGGTACATACATTTTAGTTATAGTATTAAGGAAGTACAATTTTGAATGGCCAACAATATGAAACACAAATTCACTGACTAATCATTCTTATTCTTTCTCTGAGTGCTTGAAATAGGAAAAGTGCAGAGAATTTAATCTTCAGATTTTTTAGGGATGTTGATCTGTGTGAACTAAAGCTGGTAAGGAACGAAAAAAGGCCAAACACATACTCATGAGAGCGTTCCTGATGTGTAACCACAATGAAACTTCCAAACTTGCCTTGATGCTGTAAGTACTGCTGAAGAATAGATGGATTCCACCACCAAGGATCAACCAACCATACACTCACTCCCTCTCACAAAACAGAACCACACACTCACTTTCATTCCATCTATAAACACCAACGCATCACCAGGTCAACCAAAAAGGGCAAGGAACAGATCCAAAAATGAACAAAAAAGACAGAAGAAGAAAAACAAAGAAAAAGGCCTTTCAAAAGAATTCAGAAGAAAATACCAGAAAACCTTCCTTCACGGGAAGAAAAGGTGTTCCCTCAAATAGAAAAGTCCAGTTCAAAAGCACAAAAGTAAACGTTCCTTGACCCCATACTTAAGACCACCATTCTTCCACGCTTCTATAAACCCACCTATCAAAAGATCCTTGGAATGAAAGACATCTACACTTCATAGGAAAACAGCAGAAAAGCAAGTTCTGAAGAATCACATCCAGGAATGGACAGAGAAAACACCAAGCCCTGAGTGATAGTGAGACAGAAGACCAGCAACCTTCACTTACCTTGGAACAAATTCTTCTTAGTTGTTACCTATGGAGAGCAGCTCATTTTTTGAAAAGATTATGATTGCTCACTGGCTCAAGTTTCTTTCTGTTGAGCTATTCTTTGAAATTGAGCAGTCTGAACCACTATTTCCGAGTTATTTGAGGACAAACAATAGTTTAGTTTTGAGGTGTTTGATGGGACATAAATTCGTTTCCATCTAAGCCCATTTTGATGGAAAAATACCATCTGTTCCCTCATCTGATGAGCAACTTCAGCATGAAAATCATTTGTTTTGCACATTTGTGAGAAATACACAGTGGGGGAACGGATGATGACGTATTCCTCTGAAAACATATTAAAATGGGAACGGATTGAGAGCATTTATTACATCTGCTCCCTTCATTTAATGCTTATGTTCATTTTGCAGGAAACGTGGAAACAACGTCTTCTAAAAGCAAAGGCATGAAAGTTAAATTGACCTTGAAGGTCAAAGCATGTGAGAGGGAAAAACAAAATTTTCCATGCAGAATCACACATGCAATCAAGACTTATGCTTTAAGACAGCATGATGTTACCTTTGTTTGTGAGTCAAACACCAAGGAGATCAGTGTAAAGTTTGAAGGGTTCAAACCCTCTAACGTTGATCCACACCACCCACGTCAAGATGCAAGAACTCTTCTTGAAAAGCCACCAATTGATCACCACAAAAGCTTGCTAGGCGTCCAATGTGTGAAGGAGGAGGCTAGGTTAAGGTGTTTAGAAGAGTGAGATTTTCAGCTTAAAACTCCACAAAAGTGGCGCATGGATTTGATGATTATGGCTAGGTTATTTTTCAAAACCTCTTAAGAAAAACCTAACAAAAGGATGACCAAAGGAGATGAGAGAACTATCAAATTTGGGTTAGATTTTTCTCTAAAAATCTGACCATAAGTAGCGCACAATAGAGAGGAAAAATGGAGTTGTTGCAACATCAAATCTTGCCAACAACCTCCTATCATATCCTCATGATATCAAGTCAATATCTTAACAAAAATCTGACTTAACAAAAATCATATGGCAAGCCATATGGTGCGCCCAATTCAGCCCCAAAATCAGTCTAGATACGTTGTGTAGTTGCATTCAAATTTGAAACAACTAGCTCACTTATTCTCTCAACAAACCAAATCTGATTTAGAGCTTATTTGGTTGACAAGATGACACTCACAACAACCAAAGTGGCACCCCAAATTCAGCCATGGATGTGATCAAAGATCTCCTCTTGATACTAGGGATTTGTTCCAACAAGATCTTATCTTATCCTTTTGTTATGAAACAAAGTTTCATAGCCAATTCAAATTCGAATTCAAACGTTCAAACATTTAAATTCAAAATTCAAATTCAAAATTCAAATTCAAAATTCAAAATTCAAAATTCAAAATTCAAAATTCAAAATTCAAAATTCAAAATTCAAAATTCAAAATTCAAAATTCAAAATTCAATTTCAAAATTCAAAATTTAAATATTTGATAATTAATTTAACTAATTAAATTAATCAGTAATGTCTTGGACCATCCAAGCCCATTATATGATCCATGCACCCTTTTCTCTTTTAGGTGGGCTTCCAAACTTCTTTTTGGGCTAACAACCATTATTAGGCCCAATACCTTTAATGCGATATCATCATGACAATAAGGTGTTAGTGTGTGACCCATTAGGCCCAACATAGCCACTGACATAAATGGGCTTGGGCCCAACAAGCCCACAACCCATCTAATGACAACACAGAGCACTAGCAATGCTTTGTTGCGCTAGTTAGGTTAATGACATAGTCATCCTATTATACATATTTGGTTACCATATGTATTTCCTTTCGTCTCGGTTACCTTCCCATTAAACCTAGGGCAAGGAAACGTATCAACCCTTGCGGTTTAGGGTAAGCTTTATTCGAAATAGGGAATCTTCAATTTACTGACTCTATAGGCAGATCATCTCATGATCTCTTTTACTATGCATAGATTCCCGAGTCCTGTAAATGTCATCCCGATTTCTCCGGTTTACAGATAACCTAATCCCTTATAGAGATTTGACGAATTCCTTCATCTTATCACCCTAGGCCTGTGCTCTTTCAGGACATGCCCAAAAGTATACCTATGAGTCTCCATGTTTCAGGCAGACGAGGTATACAATCAAAACATGCCTTCTAGAACACAGTCTAGGTGACAACTTATGGTCTAAGGAAAGACATACCCAAATATTAAGAGACTTCTCTAATGATACTTTTGTAAGATTTCTTCATAGAGTCTCTTTGTGGTTCTGTTCAGTGTGAGCTATACCCTTATAGGTCCACCCACGACTTTAGCTAAGACATCTCCATATCTGTAGCTTATGAGGTCTTTACCTTGCATCCGAATACAAGTAGATAAGTCGTGCTAGTCTTACTCGAGATCACTGATCCTCATTCTCAATGTCTCTAGACTAGGAACATAAAATTAGGAATAAACATCCAGTATCATTGAATCCTCATGATCGTGATCTCATCACAGATACTCAAGAGATACCTATTTTATTCCAAGGAGTTCATCTAGTTATTCATATAAAATATTAACTATAATATTGAGACAAAATATGAAACAGGATAAAGAGTGCTTTTTATTTACTTGCGACAATATAAAAGGTCCACATATGTCCTAATCTAATCAAAAGATTGTCTCTAGGACATCCATATACTAACAAGCTCCCACTTGGCCTAGAGCCAATCTGACCTAAGTCGTATACCTAAAGCCTCGTAATGACTATCATGTTTTCTCTGAGAAACAGCCTTTGTCAGAGAATCGGCTAGATTATTATTTGTGGGAACATAATCCATCTTTACATCTATCCTATCAATGATTACTCTAATCAGGTGATATCTGCGGGGCACGTGTTTAGATATTTGATGAGACCTAGGTTCCTTTGATTGCGCAATGGCTCCATTGTTGTCGCAAAACAACTGTATGGGCTCATCCACGCTTGGAACCACCCTTAGTTCAGATATGAACTTCTTGATCCACACGGCCTCCTTAGCCGCTTCTGAAGCAGCTATGTATTCAGCTTCTGTCGTTGAATCTGTTGTTGCCTCCTGCTTGGAACTCTTCCAAGATACTACCCCACCATTTAAGGTGAATACGAACCCTGATTGTGACTTGCAGTCATCTTTGTCACTTTGAAAGCTGGCATCAGTGAATCCTTTCACTGAAAGCTCATCAACCCCACCATAGACCAGAAACGCATCCTTAGTTCTTCTCAAGTACTTAAGGATGGTCTTGACTGCTGTCCAGTGACCCTCTCCAGGGTCATACTGGTATCTGCTCGTAATGCTTAAAGCATATAAGACATCTGGTCTCGTACATATCATGGCATACATGATGGATCCAATAGCCGAAGCATATGGTATTCCACTCATGCGATCCTTCTCAGGTTGTGACTTAGGACACATAGCCTTGGAAAGATGTACCCCATGACTGACAGGAAGAAAACCCCTTTTCGACCCTTCCATGCTAAACCCTTTTAGCATCTTGTCAACATACGTGGATTGAGATAAACCTAGCAGTCTCTTCGATTTATCTCTATAGATCTTTATACCAAGTATAAATGCCACTTCTCCCAAATCCTTCGTGGTGAAGCTTTTTGAAAGCCAGTCTTTCGTTGATTGTAATGTGGGGATGTCATTTCCTATAAGTAATATGCCATCTAAATAAAGTACCAAGAAAACGACATTACTCCCACTAACCTTCTTGTAAACACAAGGTTCATCCTCGTTCTTGATAAAACCGTTACTCTTAACGACTTCATCAAAACGAATATTCCAACTCCTTGATGCTTGTTGGGTGGTTTGCTGATGGTGGAAAAATATAAGTTCTGATATGGGACGTTCCTCTATTCTTGCAGAACACAGATTCGTTCCCTTAGTTCCAACCCAAATGCGCAAGTGCACGCATCAAGTAATAAAGGGAGTATTAGTGCCCAAATTATCGTTCCCACGAGGATAGAGTTCTAATTATTGTCTTATACTGTTTTATAAAGAATGATGATGAAAAGAAAAGTTAGTAAATGAACTGTCTGGTCAAACGTTCCCTACTATCTTGACAACGTTCCTCAGGAACAGTAGGTTCAATCTGGTGACAAACAATTGCTCGTTGCGTTATGTATGTGATCCTTCCTGTTTAGAAGAAGGTGAGATAATAATCATTGAGTTTTTATAAGTGCAAGATTAAATAAATTAAAAACTACTAAAACAGAAATAACTATAATCAAGAGACAATAGGGTGGTGGCTAAAACAGTTTAACAGAAGGAACAGATTTACTGCTCCACTCTTAAAGGGGTTGTTTTCTCTGCTCAAGACTTAGCACTTTCTGGCTTTGTCCCAGTTTCTTGTCTGCCAACTCTGATTCCTCAGCTCATGAACTAGATGGCTCACAAGTTTCCATATTCCTATGGCTCCCTTGACTCCAACAGGTACTTAGAACAGAACCTTAAAATGGACGAGTTGGCCCCTTATTCCTAAGGTGACCAGTAATATTTTTGCCATAACACTACCTTCCCCCAATGGCTATGCTGTCTGAAATCCCTTCCTTATGGAAGTTCCTTTCTCAGTATGTGCCCAATTTTCATTAGTACACAATGAATATAGCTTACTTAGCCAAAGAAATTCAAAAAGCTTCAGTCAAGAGTTTTGAAAACAGTTCTTTAAGAGTTTCACAGTTCACCCGTTCCACAGATAGTTCAGCTCATGGCTGATAGTTTAAACAAAATTATTCCCAACTGAAATCCCATAGACCCGAGATTCAATTAAGAGATAATGAATGGAACGAAGAGAAAAGCACTTATATTAATTGAAAAGACAGTTTACAAAAGAAACAAAAAATGGAGAAAGATGGGTTGATGCTCGTGAGGAATCTTAAGGGTTGATACAGAGAACAGAGATGGGTTGTCACTTAACTATAGTTACAACTTAAAATAAAACTAAGTTACTAACTACTACTACTAGGTGATCTCTTCCTTTCGGACTTCAAACCCTCCAGGATTCGATGGTATTTTTGCGTGGGGGTGGTCCTATTTATAGATGGAAGAGGAGTGGCAATGTTGTAAATCCTTTGGAGCTAGTTGCTTGACTGAGGGGACGGGATGGTGGTAGCAGAGCGTGAAGATTGCGCAAATTGCTGGATGGAGTAGGATTTGGTGATGATTAGCCGTTGTTTGCAGTCCTTCCCATGCTTTGCTTTCCTTTTCAGCCAATGAGAACTCTTGATTCTCTGCTCTTCACGTTCCAGTTGCTCAGTTGGTGCCCCGCCTCTGCTTTTAGAAGACTTTAACCTTACGTCACCTGCAAAGTGTATAGAGACATTAAATGAGTGGAGCAGGTGCATTAAATGCGTCTCAGTCCGTTCCCCTTTTAATATATTTTAAAGGAATACGTTACCATTCGTTCCCCCACTGTGTTTTTGTCACAAATGTGTAAAACAAGTGATTTTCATGCCGAAGTTGCTCATCAGATGATGGAACGTGTGGTATTTTTCCATCAAAATGGCCTTAGATGGGAACGAATTTACGTCTCATCAATGCTTGCAATAGCAGCATATCACGATCCTAATAGATTTGATCATGGAAACTGGTGAGAAAGTCTCATCATAGTCAACTCCTTGTCTTTGACGATATCCTTTCGCAGCCAACCTAGCTTTGTAGGTTTGAACATTTCCATTTGCATCAGTCTTTCTTTTAAAGACTCATTTATTACCGATAGGAACTATTCCTTGGGGTTTAGGAACCAAGGTCCATACCTTGTTTTGATGCATCGAATCTATTTCAGATTCCATGGCTTCAAGCCATTTAGAGGAGTCAACATCCTTGACCGCCTCCTCATAGTTACTAGGTTCATCATCCTCGACGGTTTGTTGATTCTCAATCACAAACCCATACCTCTCAGGTGGATGGATGGCCCTAGTAGACCTACGGAGTTGTGTGTTTACTTCTCTATTGGAGAATGTCGCCTGCGGAGCAGACTCGGGTTCCTCAATCTGTTCTTGTGGTCCTTGAACTTTTTCAAGATCAATCTTACTCCCACTGGCTCCTTGAGAGATCAAATCCTTCTCAAGGAACTCATCATTCTTGGACACAAACACCTTGTGTTCATCCATGGAGTAAAAATAGTATCTCTTAGTACATTTGGGATACCTCACAAATAGACATTTAGTACTCTCAGCACTAAGCTTGTCTGATGCCAACGCTTTGACATATGCTGGCGATCCCCATACCCTGAGGTAACTCAGGTTGGGTCTTTTACCATTCCATATCTCATATCTGAACAGATTTGACGGTACCCTTTTTAGAAGGTATGCTGCTGTATCTAAGGCATATCCCCAAAACGATTTTGGAAGTTGAGTCTCACTCATCATAGACCTGACCATGTCTAACAAGGTCTCGTTTCTCCTTTCGGAGACACCATTTTGGTGTGGTGTGTAAGGTGCAGTAAGCTGCGAGAGAATTCCATTTTCTCTCAGATAATCCTGAAACTCATGGCTCAGATATTCACCACCACGATCTGATCGCAATGTCTTAATCATCTTGCCACGTTGTTTCTCTACTTCATTCCTAAACTCTTTGAATTTTTCAAAAGCTTCGGATTTATATCTCATTAGGTACACGTACTCAAATCTCGATTTATCATTAGTAAAGGTAATGAAATAAGAGTATCCTTCTCTAGACTCTATAGACATTGGGCCACAAACATCAGAGTGAATGAGTTCTAATAACTCACTAGCCCTATGACTCTCAAGCCCTTTGGGCTTGTGACGAGTCATTTTCCCAGCTAGACAAGATTTACATTGTCCATAGGATTCCAAATCCATAGAATCTAGGTATCCATTTGCATGCATCCTAGACAATCTTGTTTCGTTTATGTGCCCTAGTCTA
Source organism: Gastrolobium bilobum (assembly GCF_033153095.1). NCBI lineage: Eukaryota > Viridiplantae > Streptophyta > Magnoliopsida > Fabales > Fabaceae > Gastrolobium > Gastrolobium bilobum. The sequence continues at coordinate 17,529 of NW_026896197.1, forward strand.
TAGTGCCAAAGATAAGATTGATTATCTGTCTTAGGTCGTTTCACATCTACATTGAGCACTTCAGTTCCCATTTCCAAAACATATAAGCCATTTATTAAAGAAGCCGTACCAAAAATAATATCATTCAAAATGATAGAAAATGTACCATCCTTAATAGCGAAAGCAAAACCATCTTGTTCTAATAAAGAAATAGAAATAATGTTTCTAGAAATGCTGGGAACATAAAGACAATTATTCAAATGCAATAAGAGGCCCGTGGGCAAAATGAGGTCGGTATCTCACACAGCATGAGCAGCAACTCTTGCTCCATCACCAACGCGGAGGTCCACCTCGTTCTTCTCCAATCTTCTAGGGCTCCTAAGCACCTGCAACACATTGCAGATTATAAGAACCACAACCGGTATCCAATACCCATGAAGTCGGATTAGCACAAGAATAATTTATCTCGATCATGTAAATACCTGAGGTAGAAGCATCACCATGCTTCTTGTCCTTCACACTATTCAGGTAGTCTAGACAATTCCTCTGCCAATGGCCTTTCTTGCCACATTGGAAGCACTCAGCATCGCTTTTGTCCTTGGATGCATTCTTACCCTTCTTTTTGCCTTTCTTCTTCTTGGGTTTTCCTTTGGACTTAAGGGAGTCACCTTTCGCAGGCTCCTTGCCCTTACCCTTGGCCTTACTAGGCCCACTAATCAGAAGAGCTTGTGTCTTATCCTTCTTGATAGACACTTCAGCAGTTGTTAACATACGTAACAATTCAGGCAAGCTCACAAGCATCCCATGCATATTGTAATTCATAATGAATTGACTAACGGAAGGTGGGAGTGAGGTGAGGTCTAAGTCATTACTTAGCTCGGCATCCATGATGAAGCCTAGATTTCCTAGCTTCTCAATGAGTCCGATCATCTTAAGAACATAACTGCTCACAGACATGCTCTCAGACATCCTACAAGAGAACAATTCTCTAGAGGCCTCATACCTTTCATGCCTGCCTTTAATATCATACAACTCCTTGAGATGCAGGATAATAGAGGGAGCATCCATATGCTCATGCTGCTTTTGCAGTTCAGGCGACATGGATGCCAACATAATGCAGACTGCCATCACATTGTCATCCATGTGCTGTTTGTGGGCCTCAAAATCAAATTTCGCGAACCCATCTTCCCCTTCCCTAGGAGCCATGGGTAATGCAGCATCTAGAACGTAAGCTATCTTTTCGGCCCTAAGAACAATTCTCAAGTTCTGATACCAGTCCATAAAGTTTGAACCGGTCAGTTTGTTCGTATCGAGTATTGAGCGCAGTGACAGTGGATTAGTCATACTAAAAACTGAAAAGAAGTAAAGATAATTTAATTAATATATAGACATTTAGTAAAAATAAATTATTAAAGACTTTAAATAATTTGCCCCTCCCACTATTTTATCTAAGTCAATGGCCCTTACCATTTGACTTAGGGTTAATCTACTTTTAGATTTTACCTTAGTGAGATTAAGAGTGCGATTATTTATTTTAACCTATGTCTGTGACTGCAAGATTAATTTAATTAATGGGTTGATCCTTATCAACAGTATCTCATACTCTCTCTTAACATTAGGTTGACAACTCCTTGTCACTTAGTGGTGCATCTCATGCAACCAACCTAGCACTATTACCCTAAGCACATAAGTCCGGCTGAGCCTGCAACTTATGCCTCAGTTAAGCATTAACCAGCACCCTAAGTGTCTCACACTTCTAACATTACTCTTGCTCAACGAAACAGTGGGTCCCAACTGAGTTGTGGAGCACCACTATTTAGAGGATGTTTGAGTAATATTGGTGGTGGGAGGTAATCATGCGCTTAATAATTTATTCCTTTTAAGGGTTCCTTTTATTTAGGGTTTACTAAGTCTCATCAAACGCATATGTATGTTATCATGCTAGTCATAACCTATGTCACACATCTATCGGTTTACACTAGTCGCAATTGGACGTGCATAATAAGGCATACAAACGCGATTTGTCCAATTCATGCATCCTAGACGTCTTAAGTCATAAAAGCATACATTCGCGATACACTATCTCATGTATACTACTCGTACAAAGCATACAAACATATAAAACACTTTTATTTGAGACAATCATGGTGCTCGCGCATTCGTCCATCTTGCTTCTCAAGCCACGGCTGCTTGTCGTCTAAACGCCACTAGCCTAATTCTCTAATTACAAATAATTAAAGAAACTCCAAAACATCTTTGGAGGGACAAATGAAAAATTACAAAATTCAAAATTCAAATTACACCTCTAATTTAAATAGAGAAAAATTACACCTTTAATTTAAAATTTTGAAATTCAAATTTCGGGCACCATGACCATCCCCTTCCTTTTTGCACCTGAAAGGTTAGACAACTTTGCAAGCACAAGATATCTGTAACATCCCGCGAATTTAGGAAGTGTATAATTTAGTTAGGAACATGGACGTTTGCTTTGAACTTGAAATATATATATATATATATATATATATATATATATATATATATATATATATATATATAGGGTGGACTTAATTCAAGCCATGAAAAATTATGTTAACTATAATTAGGTGTGAGTATGTGTTTTAAGAAATTAAAATTCTAGTTGAGACGATGGGATTAATTTTAGGTACAGAATAGGTAAAGAAAATCTTAGTTGCTATCTAGTGGATATAAAATATATAATAACTATTACTATATGAAGTGAGATAAATGTGTCTTTAGGAAATTAATTTTAGGAAACCAATGGGTATTAATGGACTCGGCCCACGGGCCATAATGGAAATCAAGTAGCCCAAATCTCATTTTACCCTTACATTTCCCTTCATGCGCATAACATAGAGAAAATAATTCTGATTTGCTTGTTACATTGGACAAACCCAAGTAAGCATTATTAAGCATTCAACCAATTAGGATAGAGAAGTCAGCTTGCATGAAACCTTATTGGCCGAAAATCACACACTCCCTTATCCCCTCTCATTACACGCTAGGTAGGTGTCAAAACCGCCTGATTTTCTTGCTGGGTCTTAGGGGATCAGAATGCAAGTACACATACCATCTCCTCCCTTCCTCTACACGCTTAATGGGTGGAAATGTAAACTTGATCTTCTTCGTTGGTTCTGGTACAGATTAATACTCAGCCTCACATTTATCCCTTCTTCACTTGTACGCCTAGGAGACCATACAAACCGAGGCTGGATCCTTAAAATTGAAATATAGATTGGTGCACTACTTTCTCTTCCCCACCTTGCACATCACTATAGCACAGCAAACCTGGTTTTGTGCTGTGTATTCCAGAAAAACCCAACCAGCCCACTTACCTTCCACCACCGTGAACCCAAGAGACAAGACTCTCATCTTCGTCACCATTCTTCTTCCTTGCAGTTTGGCAGTAAGCAAATCTCAAGGAGATTGAAATCCAAATTCTGCTCACAATCTTGTTGTTCTCCTGGATTCGGTCGAGGACCCTCTCAAGGAGGTAAAGCATTTTCTTTTCCTCCTTATTCAACATAATATGAATCAGTCCAGATTGACCTCCCTTTGTGCATGCAACCGATTTGGTGTTGATTTGGTTTCCTTCCAGGCTTGCAGCCCAAACACCGTATCTTGAAGGGCAGAAAGGAGGGAGTTTGAAAATCCTTGAGTCACTGTTTCCTCCAGTCGAGTTGTACACCTTGGGCGCCCTACAAATAGACGTAAGTCAAAGCATGTAATCCTTCTTTGCTCTTTCATGATCGGTCCTTCCCTTGCATGTTAGGAGAATTTTGGATGCTGGTCTTTTCTTTTCTTGTAATTTGGTTCTCTTGTACAGTCTTAGGATTTAATGGATGAAAGACAAACTGAAACCTTGTGAGCTTGGAAATAGTTTTTTTTATTGTTGGGCTGCTCTTTGATTAACCAAAGTAATTAAAGTTCTGCATGTATTAAACTTAAACGAACAGCATGATAAAAGGCCCTATATCGCCCCCTAAGTCTTGGGAAGGAAATTATGAAAATTAGATTTTGTTGCACCTTGTGCAAGGGTGAAAACCGAGTGAGAGTTTGGGTGATAAACCTTATAAAAGTGTTGAACTGTTCTGTTAAAATAAGTTATGTGATTAGCTTTGCTTTGAGGAAATTAATAGTACAACCTGCTTATAGGTTCCCCTAGCGTACCCATGGTTTAGTAGGAATGATTATGTAACGAAAAATATATATATATATATATATATCATGAGCACTTTTTAGCCTAAGAAACCGAATCAGAATGTAATAGGGGTTAGGAATATATTTCAGTATCAACTTTATATGAATTAAATAAATTTAACAGCATGCTTTATGCCTCTTGAGCGCACCCTTGACCTTGTAGATAATGGTTGTGTAATTAATTAAATGGAAAACACCTAATGTCAACCTAAACCGAACCAGGATGCATGGGGGAGTTTGGATTTTTGATGTTGTTAACAAATTGGTGTATTCAACTTAAGTCAGAAAATTAAGCTAGTTAAGAATTCTAAAATCGGTTAAACTACAAGAGTTAAGGAGCATTGATATTAATTGTAAATTATAGGAATCAGAGTTTGAAATTCTATTTTTGGCTTTGCTTGCTTAGGTGCACGTAACCCTTATTGTGTGGGCTGAATTTTTGGTGCTGATTGACTATTACTTGGATACGCAGGTAAGTGTTTGGTGGTATTACCTAATGTGACTATTAGCTAGCGTATAGAATTGTGAATTGTTGCTCACATGTGCCTTGGATTAATGTGATGTTATATGCTACATGTATGCTGCCTATGAATGTGACCAGATGGAAAATCATGAATGAGAAGTAATTGTTATGTTGCAGCTTGGTACGGAAAGTACATGAAAGATATGCTATTATGATGATGATCTAGTCATGCATATACACCTCATAATTCATTTGTTTCTTGTTTGTGTGTGAAGCATATCATGGCATATGATGATGAAGCATACAATTGAGCACGCATCATATAGGCATCCCTTCGGTACCAGGGTATAGGACACTTGGCTTCCGTCCGCATAGGTCCACAGTTGGAATTCACCAAAGTTGGAGCCATTATGGAATATCCACTGTGATGGTGCACGCACGACGGTGCTATGAGCGCAATAATGGCGTTATATATGCACTAAGATGACTATGATGAATATACATGACCATGGCGTTATCTACGCAATAAGATGATGAGGACCTGATTATATGGAGTTTTACTGTAATTGCTGCTGTTTGAACTTGCTGTTGTTACTGTTTTACTTGATGGATGACTGTACTATTTTGAGAAGTTTGGATTACTGTTGCCACTATGATTTTACTGTTGTTTTGATACTTTTATGATCAGTTAGTGCTTTGAGTAAAATTTTGAAAACGTTTTGCGAAAACTATTTCTTAAGGTTTTGAATGCAGTTTTATAAACCGTTTTGCGAGCACTTTGCAAGTTATATTTAGTGGGGCTACAGACCTCCGAATGAGGTATAATTCATATGTACGTAAAGCCCCAGTTATGTACTTTCAGATTATATAAAGATTATGTTCAACTCTTGTAATTCCGAATTATTATATTTTTACAAGTCAGGAGGTTTTGGAAAAAATACAACGAATTTTCGAGTACTTTACGAGTTCTGTTTCGTGGGGCTATTCACCTCCGATTCGCGTATAATTTATCTGTACGCGAAGCCCCAGATGTCTAGTTTCTATATTACAAAGAATATTTTTGTGGATCGTTGAACTAGATTTTATACTAATTTTTCAAGACGGCAACGTCTGCCAGGAAAATTAATACTTTCAGCAAGTCAAGAAATTTTGAAAGTGCACTTTGATTCTTGTAAGTGACTCGATTTCAATTACAAGTTTTAATCAGCAACCTCAAAATGATTTTTCCAGTAACAAAGTAATGACGTCAAAAACTCTAATTCCGCTTAGCAAACAACTCTCTTGGATGCATACAAGGGAGGGTGTTACACTAATTGGTATCAGAGCAGTTTTGATTCAAGGTGCTTGTATTGATGAAATGCTTGCTGTTTGTGCCTGGTTGTTGGATGGTTGCTGTTTGAATTTATTGGCTGTTGGTATATTTCCGCTGAATTATTGCTGATTGGATATAACTGTGAATTGGTTGCTTTGCTGTATGATAGAATTACACTGTTCAACTGCTGATGGTTGAATATAATTATTGAATTGTTTGCTAGCTGTTTTTGCATTATTCTTTGTGTTAATGGTACTTGTGATGTCCGGTGTTAAACATGGTTAGGCACACTTCAACGCTAAGTGGTGAGCGTGACCAACTCACTGCCACGCATGATGGGTGTGCACAATCATGGTGACCACGGGTACACTTGTGCTTGAAATGCTATGTGTGAAATATTAAAGTGCTAGTCACATTAGGAGTTGATTATAAACTTGATTTCTATGGATTGTAAGGAAGGTTTTATTTATATATAATTGATGGGAATATTCTTGTGATGATCTAGGTCGTAAATGATAATATGTCATCTTTAAATATTAATTGAGGATACACAGTTGTTTTATTTTGATTCATGACATGTTGTGATTGCATTACGTTGCGGGATAATAGAAACAATTGGTCTTTTCACTAATTCCGTCAGATTCCATAACTGAGTAGTGTGGTAGTGATATAACTCTGATAATAGATGTAGATAACTAGCATTAAGAAGACTCGTTCTTTGACCTTAAAACTGTACAGAGGCAGATTTACGTAGGGACCGATCACTTAATTAAAAAGGTCCAGTAATACCCTTAGAAAGTAGGATTGGAATTAATTGAGGCTCCAATATGTGGGCCCTAAGCCCTTACAAATCTTCTAATGGTGAATTGGCACTAGACATCATTCTTGAGAAAGAAGCTGTTAAACAAAGTGGTGATGTGTGGAGAAAGAAGTTGTCAAACAATATGTGGGCCAGGCCAAATTGAAATTTTTTGATGTAGGCTTGGGCTTTTCGGGGCAAAGCTTGGCCCAGCCCAGCCCACTTTCACCCCTACCCAAGAGTACACTGTTCTCCCCATTTTCAGGCGAATAGAGTTGTACAGTCAAAGTATAACTCTAGGACATAGTATTCGATGACATCCTTAAGTCTAGGACGATCCGCACTACCAAACATTCACAGACTTTACAAATCCAATGATACTCTCCATAATGAGTCATTGTGGAGTCTCTAGGGGGTCAGTTCGGTGTTATCTGTTCTCCAACAGATCCACCCACGACATCAGCTAAGGCATCACCATGCCTGTATTCCATGAGGTCCCTACCTTGTATCTCCATACAAGTAGATGATGTCGTACTAGTCTTATTGAGATCACCAATACCTTTTCTTGGTGATTCAAGACCATGAACAGATTTTAGGTAATAGACATTCAGTGTCCTCGAGTCCTCATGATCATGATCCCTATCATAGATCCTCGAGTGTACACATGTTCTATTCCTAGGGTCTTTATCTTTAAACGTATATTTACAATGAAATATTGGCGAGACATAAATATGATAAAGATAAAATTTGCTCAAATTTATTAATCATAAAATACTAAATAGAAAAAGGTGTTCATCTGATAAAATAGATTGTCTCTAGGACACCTATATACTAACACTCGGCACCAATACTTCGCTTCCTACCGAGCTGGGGGGCTTCTGTTTTGGTTAAGCTCAATCGGTTAGCCCAACAAGGCAGACCCAGACCCAAAGGATCAACCCACGTTGGCTCTACTGGCCATTGCATGCCAACACTGCTATCATTATCCCCATGCAATAGATTCCCCTACATAAGACACCAGAATATCCTACGTTGGGACGCGATCATCCTTTTGTAGCCTTCCAGGCCCCCAAAATGGATACCCATTTCCACAGCTACTACCTCAGCAACTATTACCAGCATAACAGAGGCTGCAAAGTGCTTTGCCATAGCCAGGCATGGTACTTTTGGCTCTTCCCAAGGAGAATTGACCTATCTCACCCTCCCATATAGGCAAGGTATTATCTCCTCCTATAAATACCCTCATCTCACCCAGTAGGGGGATACACAAGATATAGGCCATTACTTTGCTACATCTAAGAGCCATAGTAGCCCTACACACCCCTCTCTTATCATTTTGCGCTTTAGTAGGGATTTCATCATTTAGCTTGGTCTGTACCTTTGCTAATGTTGATACCCCTAAAGTGACCACTCCATCCTATCAGGGTTACATATTGGGTTCGCTGCCTCGCTAACGATACACTAACTAATATAGAAGAGTTGATAGGGTCACTTATGACATATTAAATGCAACTTTTCTCACACAAATATGATGCTGCGAACAAATAAAAAAATATCGCACTGAGGGCCGAAATTAAAGAAGATGTATTGTGACATCGGAGATGAGGACTACTTTGTCATGGTAGTGCGTTAAGACACAATGAAGAAGGGAAGATGCATCAATAGTGGGAACCATTTGAGCACATCCAAAGAGTGACTATGAATCTGAAATGAAACGAAAGAAGAGGTAAGTCCACTTGACCTAATTTCTTCATTGCTTAAACTGTCAAGAAATCAGTTGATTAAGCATGCTGAAATGATGATTGATGAATATGTAAATGTATGTGATGATAGGGTTAATATGTTCGGAGAATTTGATGCATTGACCAAGGAATTAAAATGTGTAGTTAAGGTTGATAAAGAACTGGATGATATTGAGAATAATAATCTTAGGTTGAAGTTATATCTCGAAAAAAGAAAATTAATGATAAATATGGATAAAATGAATCGTTAAGAAATGAGTTAAACGAATTTTTTTTTGTATACAAGTTAAACAGAATTATTAATGATTTAATTCATGAAATGGCTGAGAATGCTAGAATGATATATGAAATTAAGAACATAACTACTGAAAATGTGCCTCTAAACAAATGATTTGAATTTTGCTTTGATATCTAGTGAAGCTAGTACCTCGAAAGGAAAAATCACTATTGTTACTGAATTTAAAATAGTAGAATTGGAGTCTCAAATTGATATATTAAATAAAGAAAATCAAGATCTACAAAATATGTTAGAGTTAGCCCTTAGCTCACCTAAGGAAAATAAAACCAATGTCATAGATTGGTTAACTAAAAACCAAAATAAATATAGACATGAATTAGGGTATGTAGGTGATAAGAATTTTGCATTCAAACCTAGAACTAAACATGTTGGTTTGTACGATAAATAGTATGCTTCCACTGTGGTAAAAAGGGACATATAAAATATGGCATATATAAAATTAATATACTTGAAAGGAATAGTTGAGCTTCAAGATACATATATAAGTTTGTTTAGAAAAAAGAAAGAAGTCTTAAAAAAAATGTTGTTATTGGTGCCAAGAAAAAGGGACCCAATCAAATTTGTATTCCTAAAGCTATCAAGTGATTCCAGAATGCATGTTGGAATGAATGAGGATAACTTATGGTGCCTTGATAGCGGTTATTTTAAGTACATGACGAGATTATTCTAGATTTCTCTCGTTCAAATGATTACAAAGTGGATGTGACTTTTGGTGACAACTACATAGGTAAAATTATGGACACGTGTAAAGTTGGTAAGTTAAGTTGGTAAGTCACTCACATACTCCATTGATAATATTTGTTGTGTTAAGTAATTAAAAGGAACAACTTACAAACAACATTAAGTTTTTGTTAATAAAAAAAGTTCGCTTTTTCTGCAGTTACTGCAGATAACTTATCTGCAGTAAACACAATACGACGTCGTTTTGGAGCAGAAATCATAGTGTTTTTATAATTTTAATTTATTTTGTGGTTATTATAGTATTTATAATTATAATTTTTAATATTTGAATCCCAAAACGACGTCATTTTAGGAATAAATGCAGATAACTTATCTGCAGTAACTGCAGAAATATTTTTCTGATAAAAAAATGATAGGATATTATGCATTTTTTTCATGTCTACTCTACCTACTCCTCTCCAACCCTATCAAATATAATACCAAAAGAAGATAGAAATGACGAAAGTCACTTGAGATTCTAATCTAATAATGTTGAAGGAGTAAGTAGAGTAGGAAAGAAAGACAGTAAACATAATATCCTATCCCTAATAAAAAATATTAGTAAGAAAAGATTAAATTAATACTTCCAGTTGGTAAAACAATCAAGTTGATCAGTTTTCAAAGCAAACTCGGGACGGTTATATTAGTCTTTATCATTATAATTTTTTAATCTTATAACCCAAAACAATATCTTTTTAGGCTAACTAGAGATAACGTTATCTCGAGTGACTAGAGAAATACTTTTCCCTAATATAATTGTAAGTTTCATCAATCAATGTTAAATTTCCCAAGTACCTACATTATTTTAAATATTGTTACAAAACTCGGATTGGACCGGAAACATCATCCGGATTTTGGAAATTTGTTCAAAATATTGTTAATATAAATATTTCACATTTAGCAATCAATGGGTCTGGAACCCTTGACTTGTAAATAACATGAGTTCAGTGTATGTCATTCAAAAGAACACAAGCACTTGTAAATAACATGAGTTTAGTGTGTGTTATTCAAAAGGACACAAGTTGTGTCCTTTTAGTGACTTACACAGGTTATGACCGGTCATACTCTGTGTAATTCTGAAAAGCTGCTTTTTTCACTTTACACGTCAGCGATGTGACTAAGGAGAGAAAAAAAATAGCTTTTCAGATTTACACAAAGTATGACCGGTCATATTTTGTGTAAATCATCTAAAAAGACACAACTTGTATCCTTTTAAATGATAGTCTTTTTTCACAAATAACATAATAGTATTTACCATTAGGCTATACAATGTTGTTACGTAAAATGCTCGGATATGAATTTTCTTATGTAAAAAAAAATATAATATGGTCATATGAAAAATTATAACCATACAAAGGTAGATTAATGATGATAAAGGTAGAGAGAGAAAAAAACTAAAATAGGTAGTTATAAAATCATAACCATTGATTTAACTTTATATAGTTGTAATCTTTTCACATAATCATGTCATTTCTTTTCACTGAACCATTAATATATTTAATATATAATTTAATATCAATTTAATTTAATCAGTCGAACAAATGACCCACCGATGATTCATTAACTCAGTATCTCAATCGATTTGATGACCGGTTTGAATTTAATAATATTAATATTAAAATAAGACATGATAACATCAAATGCGTGATTGCTACTTTTAACCCATAATTGAGATAACTGTGTTGCTCCGGAGTCAGAACACTGACCCGAATTAATCTCCACACAACTAAAAGCATAAAAATTTTAGGAAAAATTATTTATCCTTTAAATGATATAATTTATATTTTTTTACTTTCACAAAGAGGTGAGACATATACCTTTATATTTTTTTGTCCATTCTCTTTCTTTTTCTTTATTTATCTCTTTCTCTCACTTAAAATGACACAACTTTATATCCTTTAAATTGATACACATTCTTCCCAAAATCTTATAAGTTAAAACCAAATCGATCTCCATATTATAACTTTCTAAGTACAAATTTCTGTCAAAAAATAAAATGCTAAAGAAAGTAATACACTCATCATTGTTCTTTACTCAACGCAATTTTTATCATTAATAAAAATTTTATACGACTATAGTAATAAAAAATAAAATAAATTCATATAACAAATTAGGAAAAAAAATATTTATCCTTTTAAAGAATATAATTTTGTATTCTTTTAAGGGAAAAATGTTTCTGCAGTTAATGCAGATAAGTTATCTGCATTTATTTCCAAAACGACGTCATTTTGGTATTGAAATCTTAAAAAATTATAAATATAAAGACTATTATAACCCTAAAACAAATTAAAATTGCAAAAATACCATGATTTTCGCCTCAAAACGACATCGTATTGTGCTTACTGCAGATAAGTTATCTGCAATAACTGCAGAAAAAACAAACCCTTCTTTTAAATAAAACACATTATTTGATGAAAAATTTTGTCAATTAAAAAATAAATAAAAAATATATTATAATAAATAAAAATAAGGGTTCACTTTTTCTACCGTCAATGTAGATAACTTATCTACATGGAGCCCAAAACGACATCGTTTTGAAGCGAAAATCAAAGTATTTTTGTAATTATAATTTGTTTCAGGGTTATAATAGTCTTTTTCATTATAATTTTTAATTTTTTCAATCCAAAACGACGTCATTTTTTGGAGCGAATGTAAATAACTTATCTACATTCACTGTAGAAACATTAAAACCTAAAAATAATTGGTTAAATTTTGTAGTGAAACACTATAATTTAACTCAATGGACTAAAAGTTACATTATTTTTCTTTTGGTAAATTAAAGTTACATTATTTAAAAGGATAAATATTGAACTAAAAAAATGATAAATATTTTTTTCAAATAGCGAAAAGTATTTCTCCTTTTAAAAGACGTAACTTTATGTCATTTTAAATAAACGACGTCGTTTTGGTACATTTTAGAGATTTTTTATATTCTCTCTCATTCGCACTAAAATGATGTTGTTTTATTTAAAATAATACAAACTTAAGTTCTTTAAAATGAGAAACGCTTTTCTCTTTTTTTATATGGGAAGAGTTATATTTATAAATTTTTTATTTATAAATTGTTATAATTCAACTATGTATTTTGGGGAATACATATTTAAGTGTTTGTATTCCTCAACATACATAGTTGAATTTATAAATATAACTTTTTCCTTTTTATATTCTCTCCCCTTTACAAAATCAAAAGTAAAAATAAAAAACCACCAAAACACATTGTGAACACAAATTTGTGTCCTTTTGAACAAAAGATATATATATATATATATATATATATATATATATATATATGATAAAATTATTTCTGCAGTCGCTTTATGTATAGCAACAACATGTGTATGGTTATGATTCTCTACATTTAATGCTTTCATCCTTTGTATGGTTATGGTTTCTCGCATTTAATGCTTTCAAGTATATATATGGCAAATATTTGATTGCTGCACGTACAGAAGCTGCAGAAATGTAAACCCCTATATATATATGGAAAAAGTGTTTGTCATTTTAAATGACATAACACTCTGTCCTTTTAAGAGAGAGATAGACACAGAAAAAAATTTATTTAAATTTTAAATTAAAAAAAACCATCCACTTTCTCTCTCCCATAATTTCTATTTTTCTGTGTCTATCTCTCTCCTAAAATGACATAATTTATATCATCTAAAATGACAAAAACCAAACCATATATATATATATATATATATATATATATATATATATATATATATATATATATATATATATATAATATAGGGTTTGATTTTCTCATGTTGCATGAGAATTCAATTTTTATGTTGTGACTCAAATAATGGTGGCCCCCATATTTATTAAAAAAAAGAAAAAAAAAGAAAAGCTTTGCACGCAAATCGAAGGGTCACAACATGAAAATTGAATTCTTATGCAACATGAGAAAATGTTTTCCCATATAATATAGCAAAAATATTTTCTCATGTTGCATGAGAATTCAATTCTCATGTTATAATCCTTCGATTTGCGTGCAAAACTTTTCTTTCTTTTTCTCTTTTTAATAAATGTGGGGCCAACCACTAGTTGAGTCACACCACGAGAATTCAATTATCATGCAACATGAGAAAATGTTTACCCATATATATATAGGGTAAGGATCATTTTACACTAGTGTAAGTTACACTCTTAATCTTGTCCGTTGATCTCATTTATATTTAAAGGCTCAAATTTTTTAGTAATGTGAGCCATTGGATACAAGTGGATCAATGATCAAGATTGAGTGTAAGACTTCTAACTCTTATACCGGTGTAAGAATATCTTGCCCTATTCGGGTCAGTGTTCTGACTCCGGAGCAACACAGTTATCTCAATTATGGGTTAAAAGTAGCAATCACGCATTTGATGTTATCATGTCTTATTTTAATATTAATATTATTAAATTCGAACCGGTCATCAAATCGATTGAGATACTGAGTTAATGAATCATCGGTGGGTCATTTGTTCGACTGATTAAATTAAATTGATATTAAATTATATATTAAATATATTAATGGTTCAGTGAAAAAAAATGAGATGATTATGTGAAAAGATTACAACTATATAAAGTTAAATCAATGGTTATGATTTTATAACTACCTATTTTAGTTTTTTTCTCTCTCTACCTTTATCATCATTAATCTACCTTTGTATGGTTATAATTTTTCATATGACCATATTATATTTTTTTTTACATAAGAAAATTCATATCCGAGCATTTTACGTAACAACATTGTATAGCCTAATGGTAAATACTATTATGTTATTTGTGAAAAAAGACTATCATTTAAAAGGATACAAGTTGTGTCTTTTTAGATGATTTACACAAAGTATGACCGGTCATACTTTGTGTAAATCTGAAAAGCTATTTTTTTTCTCTTCTTAGTCACATCGCTGACGTGTAAAGTGAAAAAAAGCAGCTTTTCAGAATTACACAGAGTATGACCGGTCATAACCTGTGTAAGTCACTAAAAGGACACAACTTGTGTCCTTTTGAATAACACACACTAAACTCATGTTATTTACAAGTGCTTGTGTTCTTTTGAATGACATACACTGAACTCATGTTATTTACAAGTCAAGGGTTCCAGACCCATTGATTGCTAAATGTGAAATATTTATATTAACAATATTTTGAACAAATTTCCAAAATCCGGATGATGTTTCCGGTCCAATCCGAGTTTTGTAACAATATTTAAAATAATGTAGGTACTTGGGAAATTTAACATTGATTGATGAAACTTACAATTATATTAGGGAAAAGTATTTCTCTAGTCACTCGAGATAACGTTATCTCTAGTTAGCCTAAAAAGATATTGTTTTGGGTTATAAGATTAAAAAATTATAATGATAAAGACTAATATAACCCTCCCGAGTTTGCTTTGAAAACTGATCAACTTGATTGTTTTACCAACTGGAAGTATTAATTTAATCTTTTCTTACTAATATTTTTTATTAGGGATAGGATATTATGTTTACTGTCTTTCTTTCCTACTCTACTTACTCCTTCAACATTATTAGATTAGAATCTCAAGTGACTTTCGTCATTTCTATCTTCTTTTGGTATTATATTTGATAGGGTTGGAGAGGAGTAGGTAGAGTAGACATGAAAAAAATGCATAATATCCTATCATTTTTTTATCAGAAAAATATTTCTGCAGTTACTGCAGATAAGTTATCTGCATTTATTCCTAAAATGACGTCGTTTTGGGATTCAAATATTAAAAATTATAATTATAAATACTATAATAACCACAAAATAAATTAAAATTATAAAAACACTATGATTTCTGCTCCAAAACAACGTCGTATTGTGTTTACTGCAGATAAGTTATCTGCAGTAACTGCAGAAAAAGCGAACTTTTTTTATTAACAAAAACTTAATGTTGTTTGTAAGTTGTTCCTTTTAATTACTTAACACAACAAATATTATCAATGGAGTATGTGAGTGACTTACCAACTTAACTTACCAACTTTACACGTGTCCATAATTTTACCTATGTAGTTGTCACCAAAAGTCACATCCACTTTGTAATCATTTGAACGAGAGAAATCTAGAATAATCTCGTCATGTACTTAAAATAACCGCTATCAAGGCACCATAAGTTATCCTCATTCATTCCAACATGCATTCTGGAATCACTTGATAGCTTTAGGAATACAAATTTGATTGGGTCCCTTTTTCTTGGCACCAATAACAACATTTTTTTTAAGACTTCTTTCTTTTTTCTAAACAAACTTATATATGTATCTTGAAGCTCAACTATTCCTTTCAAGTATATTAATTTTATATATGCCATATTTTATATGTCCCTTTTTACCACAGTGGAAGCATACTATTTATCGTACAAACCAACATGTTTAGTTCTAGGTTTGAATGCAAAATTCTTATCACCTACATACCCTAATTCATGTCTATATTTATTTTGGTTTTTAGTTAACCAATCTATGACATTGGTTTTATTTTCCTTAGGTGAGCTAAGGGCTAACTCTAACATATTTTGTAGATCTTGATTTTCTTTATTTAATATATCAATTTGAGACTCCAATTCTACTATTTTAAATTCAGTAACAATAGTGATTTTTCCTTTCGAGGTACTAGCTTCACTAGATATCAAAGCAAAATTCAAATCATTTGTTTAGAGGCACATTTTCAGTAGTTATGTTCTTAATTTCATATATCATTCTAGCATTCTCAGCCATTTCATGAATTAAATCATTAATAATTCTGTTTAACTTGTATACAAAAAAAAATTCGTTTAACTCATTTCTTAACGATTCATTTTATCCATATTTATCATTAATTTTCTTTTTTCGAGATATAACTTCAACCTAAGATTATTATTCTCAATATCATCCAGTTCTTTATCAACCTTAACTACACATTTTAATTCCTTGGTCAATGCATCAAATTCTCCGAACATATTAACCCTATCATCACATACATTTACATATTCATCAATCATCATTTCAGCATGCTTAATCAACTGATTTCTTGACAGTTTAAGCAATGAAGAAATTAGGTCAAGTGGACTTACCTCTTCTTTCGTTTCATTTCAGATTCATAGTCACTCTTTGGATGTGCTCAAATGGTTCCCACTATTGATGCATCTTCCCTTCTTCATTGTGTCTTAACGCACTACCATGACAAAGTAGTCCTCATCTCCGATGTCACAATACATCTTCTTTAATTTCGGCCCTCAGTGCGATATTTTTTTATTTGTTCGCAGCATCATATTTGTGTGAGAAAAGTTGCATTTAATATGTCATAAGTGACCCTATCAACTCTTCTATATTAGTTAGTGTATCGTTAGCGAGGCAGCGAACCCAATATGTAACCCTGATAGGATGGAGTGGTCACTTTAGGGGTATCAACATTAGCAAAGGTACAGACCAAGCTAAATGATGAAATCCCTACTAAAGCGCAAAATGATAAGAGAGGGGTGTGTAGGGCTACTATGGCTCTTAGATGTAGCAAAGTAATGGCCTATATCTTGTGTATCCCCCTACTGGGTGAGATGAGGGTATTTATAGGAGGAGATAATACCTTGCCTATATGGGAGGGTGAGATAGGTCAATTCTCCTTGGGAAGAGCCAAAAGTACCATGCCTGGCTATGGCAAAGCACTTTGCAGCCTCTGTTATGCTGGTAATAGTTGCTGAGGTAGTAGCTGTGGAAATGGGTATCCATTTTGGGGGCCTGGAAGGCTACAAAAGGATGATCGCGTCCCAACGTAGGATATTCTGGTGTCTTATGTAGGGGAATCTATTGCATGGGGATAATGATAGCAGTGTTGGCATGCAATGGCCAGTAGAGCCAACGTGGGTTGATCCTTTGGGTCTGGGTCTGCCTTGTTGGGCTAACCGATTGAGCTTAACCAAAACAGAAGCCCCCCAGCTCGGTAGGAAGCGAAGTATTGGTGCCGAGTGTTAGTATATAGGTGTCCTAGAGACAATCTATTTTATCAGATGAACACCTTTTTCTATTTAGTATTTTATGATTAATAAATTTGAGCAAATTTTATCTTTATCATATTTATGTCTCGCCAATATTTCATTGTAAATATACGTTTAAAGATAAAGACCCTAGGAATAGAACATGTGTACACTCGAGGATCTATGATAGGGATCATGATCATGAGGACTCGAGGACACTGAATGTCTATTACCTAAAATCTGTTCATGGTCTTGAATCACCAAGAAAAGGTATTGGTGATCTCAATAAGACTAGTACGACATCATCTACTTGTATGGAGATACAAGGTAGGGACCTCATGGAATACAGGCATGGTGATGCCTTAGCTGATGTCGTGGGTGGATCTGTTGGAGAACAGATAACACCGAACTGACCCCCTAGAGACTCCACAATGACTCATTATGGAGAGTATCATTGGATTTGTAAAGTCTGTGAATGTTTGGTAGTGCGGATCGTCCTAGACTTAAGGATGTCATCGAATACTATGTCCTAGAGTTATACTTTGACTGTACAACTCTATTCGCCTGAAAATGGGGAGAACAGTGTACTCTTGGGTAGGGGTGAAAGTGGGCTGGGCTGGGCCAAGCTTTGCCCCGAAAAGCCCAAGCCTACATCAAAAAATTTCAATTTGGCCTGGCCCACATATTGTTTGACAACTTCTTTCTCCACACATCACCACTTTGTTTAACAGCTTCTTTCTCAAGAATGATGTCTAGTGCCAATTCACCATTAGAAGATTTGTAAGGGCTTAGGGCCCACATATTGGAGCCTCAATTAATTCCAATCCTACTTTCTAAGGGTATTACTGGACCTTTTTAATTAAGTGATCGGTCCCTACGTAAATCTGCCTCTGTACAGTTTTAAGGTCAAAGAACGAGTCTTCTTAATGCTAGTTATCTACATCTATTATCAGAGTTATATCACTACCACACTACTCAGTTATGGAATCTGACGGAATTAGTGAAAAGACCAATTGTTTCTATTATCCCGCAACGTAATGCAATCACAACATGTCATGAATCAAAATAAAACAACTGTGTATCCTCAATTAATATTTAAAGATGACATATTATCATTTACGACCTAGATCATCACAAGAATATTCCCATCAATTATATATAAATAAAACCTTCCTTACAATCCATAGAAATCAAGTTTATAATCAACTCCTAATGTGACTAGCACTTTAATATTTCACACATAGCATTTCAAGCACAAGTGTACCCGTGGTCACCATGATTGTGCACACCCATCATGCGTGGCAGTGAGTTGGTCACGCTCACCACTTAGCGTTGAAGTGTGCCTAACCATGTTTAACACCGGACATCACAAGTACCATTAACACAAAGAATAATGCAAAAACAGCTAGCAAACAATTCAATAATTATATTCAACCATCAGCAGTTGAACAGTGTAATTCTATCATACAGCAAAGCAACCAATTCACAGTTATATCCAATCAGCAATAATTCAGCGAAAATATACCAACAGCCAATAAATTCAAACAGCAACCATCCAACAACCAGGCACAAACAGCAAGCATTTCATCAATACAAGCACCTTGAATCAAAACTGCTCTGATACCAATTAGTGTAACACCCTCCCTTGTATGCATCCAAGAGAGTTGTTTGCTAAGCGGAATTAGAGTTTTTGACGTCATTACTTTGTTACTGGAAAAATCATTTTGAGGTTGCTGATTAAAACTTGTAATTGAAATCGAGTCACTTACAAGAATCAAAGTGCACTTTCAAAATTTCTTGACTTGCTGAAAGTATTAATTTTCCTGGCAGACGTTGCCGTCTTGAAAAATTCGTATAAAATCTAGTTCAACGATCCACAAAAATATTCTTTGTAATATAGAAACTAGACATCTGGGGCTTCGCGTACAGATAAATTATACGCGAATCGGAGGTGAATAGCCCCACGAAACAGAACTCGTAAAGTACTCAAAAATTCGTTGTATTTTTCCAAAACCTCCTGACTTGTAAAAATATAATAATTCGGAATTACAAGAGTTGAACATAATCTTTATATAATCTGAAAGTACATAACTGGGGCTTTACGTACATATGAATTATACCTCATTCGGAGGTCTGTAGCCCCACTAAATATAACTTGCAAAGTGCTCGCAAAACGGTTTATAAAACTGCATTCAAAACCTTAAGAAATAGTTTTCGCAAAACGTTTTCAAAATTTTACTCAAAGCACTAACTGATCATAAAAGTATCAAAACAACAGTAAAATCATAGTGGCAACAGTAATCCAAACTTCTCAAAATAGTACAGTCATCCATCAAGTAAAACAGTAACAACAGCAAGTTCAAACAGCAGCAATTACAGTAAAACTCCATATAATCAGGTCCTCATCATCTTATTGCGTAGATAACGCCATGGTCATGTATATTCATCATAGTCATCTTAGTGCATATATAACGCCATTATTGCGCTCATAGCACCGTCGTGCGTGCACCATCACAGTGGATATTCCATAATGGCTCCAACTTTGGTGAATTCCAACTGTGGACCTATGCGGACGGAAGCCAAGTGTCCTATACCCTGGTACCGAAGGGATGCCTATATGATGCGTGCTCAATTGTATGCTTCATCATCATATGCCATGATATGCTTCACACACAAACAAGAAACAAATGAATTATGAGGTGTATATGCATGACTAGATCATCATCATAATAGCATATCTTTCATGTACTTTCCGTACCAAGCTGCAACATAACAATTACTTCTCATTCATGATTTTCCATCTGGTCACATTCATAGGCAGCATACATGTAGCATATAACATCACATTAATCCAAGGCACATGTGAGCAACAATTCACAATTCTATACGCTAGCTAATAGTCACATTAGGTAATACCACCAAACACTTACCTGCGTATCCAAGTAATAGTCAATCAGCACCAAAAATTCAGCCCACACAATAAGGGTTACGTGCACCTAAGCAAGCAAAGCCAAAAATAGAATTTCAAACTCTGATTCCTATAATTTACAATTAATATCAATGCTCCTTAACTCTTGTAGTTTAACCGATTTTAGAATTCTTAACTAGCTTAATTTTCTGACTTAAGTTGAATACACCAATTTGTTAACAACATCAAAAATCCAAACTCCCCCATGCATCCTGGTGCGATTTAGGTTGACATTAGGTGTTTTCCATTTAATTAATTACACAACCATTATCTACAAGGTCAATGATCAAGATTGAGTGTAAGACTTCTAACTCTTATACCGGTGTAAGAATATCTTGCCCTATATATATATATATATATATATATATATATATATATATATATATATAGTAAACATTTCTACAGCCATTTTAGATAAGGTTATCTACAGCTATCCCAAAAACTAATTAAGGGTGTTTATGTAATTTTAGATAAATTAATTAAGGGTGTTTTAGTAAAATGTATGTGATAAAAAAATAAATAAAATTACGAAAACACCCTTCATTAATTCACCTAAAATTACATAAACACCCTTCATTAATCAAAACGACGTAGATTTTGGGCTAGCTGTAGATAACTTTATCTAAAGTGGTTGTAGAAATATTTTTTCATATATATATATATATATATATATATATATATATATATATGTGTGTGTGGGTTAGGATCATTTTACACCAGTATAAGTTACACTCTTAATCTTGATCATTTATCACACTTATATTTAAGGGCTTTAATTTTTTAATAATGTGAGTGTAAAACTTCTGTTGTAAGAATATCTTGTCTCTATATATTCTTTAGTAATACTCTTCCCAAATTATTAAAAAAAAAAAAGTTGATTTCAATTTTCTTTTCTCTTCTTATTGCTGGTACTAGGTTAGGTGCAGTTGCCAAAGCTCTAAACTGTTCTGTGTTCCATCCAAGTTCATAAGCATGCACTCCTCATCTTTCTACCTCACCAAAACCTTCACGACACATCACCACCTTGGATTCCACCACTCTCTCTCTTCTACCCATAATTCCTTTCCCTCTCTTTCCTGCTCCTCTACCCTCCACAAACCATGTTCTACAAGGGTCATATCCCAGACTCAGAAACCCAATCAAAACAAGAGTGGTCCCAAAGAGGGTCTGAGGGTTAAGGGAAACAAGGAGAATGTGTGGAGTATTGACAACAAGGTAGCCAAGGTTGCTGCTGAGAAAGAGAAGGGGAGAGGGAGGAAGCAGAGAGGGAGAAGAATGGTGAAGAGGAAGAGGCCCAAGGGTGGAAGAGTCATTGTCTCTGGGGCTATGTTGGTTGAGGTTGAAACTGTTCTTCAGACTCAGGTACCATTTTCCCCTCAATTGGGTCTCCTTAAAATTGCAATTTTGATGCAAAGATGTTATCTTTTGCTCTGTCTGTGAAACATAACTAATATGGGTGGTTGTGGTTGAGTGATTTTATGGATGACAATGGAACCTTTTTCTGTAATTGTGTTTGAATGTGTCGAGAATAAAAGAATTTAAAGAAAAGAAATAAGTAGATAGTATTTTTTTGTCAATATAGAAACAGGAACTATGCTTGGTATAATATGCCTATGCCTTCTAAATGAGTCTAATAGTTTAAAGTAGTGGATGTTGTGCTTGTGGATATTTATTGGTCATTCGTTTCCATGTTGTATTGTATGGATTGTTTTCTCTACTCTCCCTTTGTATTTGTATATTTGCTCTTACTTTGATCAAAGATGGCAACATTGTATGAAGTAGTTAGTTGAGGACGTAGAAATTGATGAAGTAGGATTAAAATAAATGTAGTGAATGATTCGTGGCCGAGACCAGAGAATCAAATAATTCCGCTTGTGTAAGTAAAGGAAAGCAACAAGGCCTAGGTCCTTCTTGGGTCATTTTGATGGATGATGGCCTGAAGCATATAGTGCAAAACAGAAGTAAATTTTTTCAAGCGAATCAATAGTATAAATTTATGTGATGCATTGTATTAAAGATCAAGGGTGCTTCTGTAAAGAGGAATAGGAGAACATGAACTATACCAATTGGGCAGAACAGTTTTCTGTTGCTTTCCATTTCATCTTTCCCAGTCCTGACACTCCACCCTTTCAGTATTTTCTCTGCTTTTATCATACATAGTATTGTTCTGTGTGTGACATCTTACACTATTAGTTTGGGAAATCCCTACAAAACATGATTATCATGTGGTTGAATAGTAGCAGAAGCCAAGTATAAAAGACCATCAGTGTTAGGGGGTTGATTAGTGGTTACCCTTGCTATCACCCTCGCAATTTAGAAGTCATAAATCTTTTGTGAACTCTTGTATTTTGATAACATTTCAAATATCATTGATTTGACAATGATGTTATAAGTGGTTAGTTTTGTTGATAACTTGTCAAAAATATTTGCTTGGATTTCAATCTGTATGTGTATAGTAAAAACAAACCATAGTGCACAAGGCTCCCCGACTTTGCGAAGGTAGGGGTGAGGGTCGATAGTATGCAGCCTTACTCTTGTATTTTTGCAAAGAGGTTGTTTCTTAGACTCGAACCTGTGACCGGAAGGTCACAAAGGAGCAACCTTAGTATTACTCCAAGACTCGCCCTCTATATGTGCATAGTAAAAAGAAATAAAATAGCTCTTGAGCCTATATGATGCTTGAAATTTTAAAACATGAAGATGTTGTTCTTGACTTGATTTTGGTTCTGGATAGGTAAATAGAATGTGAAATACATGATATAGAAAAGTGAGAAGTGCTGTTGTCTTCATTAGATTCTAGACTGATAACATCTTATGTAGATTAAACCATGAAAAGGAAAATGAAACTTTAAAGCCTGAGTTCACATTGTTAAGATGTAAGTGTCAATAGGTACTAATAATGATTAAAATTTCTCTTGATACTTTAAGGCTTTATTTTTTAACTATTTCTTTCTTTCTTTTTTTAAATTTGGCTCTAGTTTTTTTGTTTTGGTTGCAGATAATATGAGCTGAACTGAGGAAATAAGTTGATTTTATTGTTTTAGGACCTGAGCTTTGTATAAATGGGTGAAATTTCAAACTTTTGTTCAAAACTCAAGTACATTCAAATTTTATTTGAAGATCTGGAAGGAGAGTGTGTGTACCATGTACTTTGGGGCTTGATTTTGCAGCAGTTTTGAAAATTTAAGTTTGAAAAGTAAGGAATGCATATAAAACTCGGCTAATTTCTTCCATTTTTAAAACTATGTAGCTGGAAGAAACTATCGGAAATAAAAGGGAATAAATTCCAGCTATTGTTTTGTGGATAAAATTCAAGTATGGAATTCCCAAAATTCAGCTGGACATTTGGTAGAAATCAACTCTGTCCCTTCATATTGTTGTTTTCTTTCTACTTGTTTTATGTGTAATATTATGTATATGTTATTGATATCTGTGCTAAACTGTAGAAATGATTACTAGTTCAAATTGCAATGAACACCATACTGACAGCGGACACTGCTTCAGGAACCAGTAATAAAACCATCTTGGAACACATTTGCTAGCAGTCTCAGTGGAATTTGGCAGGGTGTAGGTGCTGTGTTTTCTCCCATCACAGCTGAAATGGAGCCAATGGAAATAGGTAACAAGAACGAAAACCTATATGACTGCTATACTCTTTCCCGTATCGAGGCAGTACCATCACCTTCAGGAGAACGTACATCTCAAATCCTGAGAAAGGTTAATTGGGTGACTTTGAATCCTTATGGTGAAATACCCCAATATGTTGAAGGAAACAACATAGCAAAAGAAGGATCCAATGATGGTAATGCTCCTACATTCCGACAGCAAAAATTCAGGGAAAATGTAACAAATCATGTTTTGCCTACATTTGAATCCTTTGACTTTGAAAGAAGTGATGTGATGGAAGAAGATGTCATGGGCTGTGAACCAGGCCTTGTTTACTTTGAAGTAAGATTCCATTCATACTAGTATAATTTCTTTTATGGAAGCTGAGTTATTTACAACAAGTATATGCTATAAATTTTTTTAAAGTATTATGTTGTAGTTTTCCTTGCAGAATGGAACACTATTTTCTCATCATTACTTAAAATAAAAGGATGACCCGTTTCCTGGTTCAGTGAAGTTAAACCTCTCTGAAATTTTGCATAGTAATAAGTAGAACAACCTTTTCTGTTGTTGAAACATATTTAGTCTTTTGGGTTGTTCCTTCTTACATAGTTGTGGTGAGACTTTTACCTACTTCTTGTGTTTGTTCTTTTTTGTTTTCTGCCATACCATCCTTATTGATTGATGTTGGGATCGAGGAAGAGTATCTGTATCACTAAACTACTATGCTCCATATTTTTGTCAGTTGCTGCACTGGACTCGCTCAGGGTTGTTAAAAATAAAGTTTTGGATAGTTCAATTTAGTTATGTATGCTGTTAAGTTTTTGCAAAATATTCACATCTGTAACTTTCAAACTGTATCCTAGTTGTAAATAGGAAGATGCTTATTTGTAAAAGCCAAGTTCTCTATTGATTTTGCGACCTCAGGCTACTCTGAGAGGATTATCCCCTTTATTTCACTTGCCAATCTGATCTGGGGTTAGGTCATTATCCTTCTGACATGAGGTAGTGTGTAAGAAATTTTATATTCTTCTGATTATGACTAAAAGTCTAAAGCTAGAATTATTTGAGAGTTATTTGTGTCAATTGGGATTTGTGATGTCTCCTCCCAGTAGAGTAAAAAGATAGAGGAAGCAGTGCCTCAGCATTTGTTGGGCTACTTTGGGGATGAAGTGTTAAATGCTTCCTTTCTTCTGCAAAATTTTCTCACTGAACATTTTCCTATTGAAGAATTGCCTAGTAAAAGGAATCACGTAGCCAACAAAATATCATAGCGTAAAGCTTGTAGAAAAAGTTAGATTTTGTATTAGCTTTCACAAAGTGTATTCTGATCCCTTTTAGTAAGTCACTCACTCTTTGCTGTTTGACTCTTGTAAAATCATGCTATTAAAGCACAGTTAGTCCTTTGAATCCAAATTAAACTTTGTAGCCCTAAACTTATTAAGAGAAAAGATTCAAAACCTTTAGAGAAAATTACAGAAGACAATTCTTCGATGGTAGGTTTGTCAACTTCAATGCTGATAGGAACCTAGAAAGCAGAGCATTGTTAAATACTCACTGGAATCTCTTCCCTTCTACTGATATTAAGGTGATATCAGAATCACAGCAAGACTTGTAGACTGATGTAAAACACTCACAAAACCAGAAAATAGAGATGCTGCAGAACTTCGAAGGGTTTGCGTACTCCCCTTCCTAATCCTTACTTAATTCTTGCTTAGTGTTTCTCCCTATCCTGTCCAGCCCTTCCCTTTTATCATGTTCCTTTTAACTCAATGTCACAGTGTGAACCCACGTCATGCTTATCTCACTCCTTTCCCCCATTTCCCGCAAGAGCCTCCGTCCCCTAATTCTCTGCTGTCATTCCATTTCTTCTTAACACATACCTAGAGATAAGTGGGTGTCTAACAGATGCTTGCACCTTTTTTTATACTTTTACTATATAGTTCCTCTAAAGCTGGAGCCTGTGTACCATGAGCTGTTAGCTTTCTAAAACATACAAAATAACCTGAATGAAATGTAAAAAAAATTCAGCTCTTGGAACAATAAATGTAAAACGGTTCTCCTTGCAGGAAAAGGTATTGGAAGAATAACTTGTAAAACAAATAACATAAGGAAGAAAGATAGGAACAATTTACTCTCACTTGGATGGTTCCCCTTACATGGAAAATAATGAAATGAGGCAATTGACAACAGATAAGGACCCTTTGAAGACTCCAAAAAAAAGGGGGGAGGGGGAGCCACACACTTCAGCTTGTGATCAAACTCAAAGTTGAACCTCCCTATCAGAAAAAAGGTGTATTGAAGTTCTAAAAAACATGTATCATGTACGGCTGAGAAAAATAGCAGAAGTACTGACAGACTAGGTCAGGATGATTATGGCAACAAATCTAGTGGGGTAATGCCAAATATGGTGTGAAGAAGTTACAGGGTTGCCCCATACTAGCTGGATGACTTCTCAGTTAGCATGGTTAGTGATCTATCAGAAAAAATGCTAGAATATTGTGAAGAGAACAGATTGTGTTAAGCTGGATGACTTCTCACTGGGCTCTTTCATCATTGACCACCTTGTCTTTTACCTTTCGTCTTGATTAAAGTGCATCACTGGCTGTTTTACAGGAGTTGGTTTTCTAACTGAAAAAGTTGTCCGAGAATTCTTAGTAACTGCTATAGACAATATTGTATTGTTGCATTAGACTTTCTAATGAAATTCTCAGATATTAAATGACCAATAATTGTTTTGGTCTTGCTAACATCTACAGCATGTATTTTGACACATACTGTATTTAGTAGTTTTAACTTTTACTCTTGTTGAAGTCATGCAGTATTGAGAGCATGTCCTTAAATTTTAATGAAAGTGATCATATAATATGCCTAATGATGTTTAGTATCGACATGACCAGCATATACATATTTAATAGACTATGGATAGTTCGTTTTGGTTCTCCCCTTTGTATTCCATAAATAATTATGATTACTAAATTGCAGGACGGGTCTTATTCTAGGGGTCCTATGGATATTCCAGTGGGTGAATATGATGATACAGAGTACTATATCACACCAACTTTCAAGTTCGAACAAGTAAGTTTGGCACACTACTTGCAGAATATCATATTGATAGCTCATTCCCTCATTTCGTTTCATTTAGTATTAACACAGATCATGCATTTATTATTTTTAGAGGTTCTCCCCTTCCCACTGTGTTATAAACCATATGGCTATGTTAGATAATATATGGTTCATGTTGGTATTAAAACCAAACTCTTAAAATCCGAATTCCTTTTCAAGTTTCGCTTTTATGAACACGAGATATGATATATGTTCAATTAATATTTCACCATTAAGAGTTATAATTTCTTTTTGTTTTACAAATTATCCTTTTTCAGTGTTTGGTTAAAGGCTGCCACAAAAGGATCCGTATCGTCCATACCATAGAATTCATTAATGGTGGTTCAGACATTCAGATAATGAGAGTTGCTGTGTATGAAGAAGAATGGGTCAGTCCTGCTTGTGTAGATGTCCAGAGGTACTTATACTTTATTTACATTTTGTACTAAAGTTTGTTATATTTTTTTAAGTGATCTAAATGTGGTATGAAAAGGTCTATAAGCCAATTCTGTAAAACTCAAAATAGCATGCAGCAGGGGAAAGTGACACTCCCCATTAAACCTCGACTCGCGAAGGTGGAGTCAGGGAAATCTTTGTTGCAGCCTTACCCTTGTATATATGTAAAGAGTTTGTTTCCCAAATTTGAACCCGTGATTTTTCAGTCACAAAGGAATAGCTTTTTCACTACTCTAGGCTTGCCGCATTCCCCAAGAAACAAAATGGATATAAAAACTAGTTAAAATGATATCAAATGTGATATGACATGATCTGTTGTGTGCATGTTCTTATAGTTTCTCTACACTGGCTTTTCTTCATCATTTCTCCCTTGAGTTCAAGAAACTAATGTGTGTTGCATTCAAAACAGTGATCTTGAGTTTGATTTAAAACCATTTTCTCAAAGAAAACGAACGAAACCATCAGAGCTGACAGGGTCATGGAAAGTGTTTGAGGTCAGTGCAACTCCAGTGTATGGCGAGGAAAACCAGGTGGAAGAAAGTGGTGGCACCCCATATGTCTACCTTTGTGCAGAAACTCTAAAGAAGAGGAACCTCCCTGAGAGTACCAACTACTTTGGTGAGGAGGAGAAGCTTGACATGCAGGATGTGACCATATTATGGCTTCCTGGGGGTGTAACATGCTTTGTTGACATTAATAAGGATGGCATTCTTTGTATTGGAGCTGGTTGGTACTCTGATGAAGGAATCAACCTTGTGATGGAGAGAGATTATGGGTTGGATGGAAAACTTAAAGAGGTGAGATCGAAATCTGAGGTAAAGAGGAGGTGGTCTGATCCAACCAATGAATAATTTTTGGGGATTTGCAGCTTGTAAATTGTTTAGTATGAGAAATAAAAATGAACATTCAATGAATGATCTTTGTAATTATGTATAATAATGTTCAAAAGTGGTGTGCATGTACATTTTTATTACCACTTATCATTTTGGTCATTTTTGCTGATAGTTTGATTTGGTTATTAGCTTGGGCTGTGATCATTGCAAAGGTTTAGCTGTGAGGATTTGGATGCTAAAAATCCAATATGTTTGGTTGGATTGAAAGTGAAAGGTTGAAAAAATCACTGCATGGATTGGTTTGTGACTTTGTTCAGTTTGGGCCCTTACTGGGTATGCATGTGCATGTGGTTTCAAGTGAGGCTACTTAATGTATATTTGGATGGAAGATGGAAGAAAAGGGAGTGACCGGGTAAATAAGGGTATGCATGACAACCTTCCCAGAATCAATTATTTTTTAAATTTTGTTCCCGGGAACAAAAATGGACAGGAAACTTGTTTGGTAAAATCAGTTTATTTTTTTATTCCCGGGATGAACCGATTTAATTTTTGTGCTGGGGAACAGAAAAAAAAATAAAAAAATGTCTGTTTTTTTGTTCCCTGACACAAAATGAGAAACACTTGTCTATCTCAATTACTCTTCACCACACAATTATCTCGACACGACCACCACTACCATTGTCGCCGTTGTCGTTGTACCACCAATGTCGTTGTCACCACCACCACGATTCCATCGCCACCATCACCACCACATCCACCCATCGCCACATCACCACCACCATATCACCACAACCACCATTACCACGCCATCACCACTACTATTGCTGCAGCCATTGCCGTCACCATCACCACAAGGCCACCGCCGCCGCCGCCACCACCACCATCGTCGCAGTCACTGCCGTCACCACCATCGCCACCAACTACCACCACCGTCGTCGCAGCCACTGCCATCGCCACCAACTACCCCACCACCGCCATGTCATTACCAGCGCGCCGCCACCACCACTATCATCGCCACCACAAATGCCACTGCCACCGCCACTATTGCTGCAGCCACTGCCGTCACCATCACCACCGCCACCAACCACCACAACCATCGTCTTAGCCACTACCGTCACCACCGCCACCCCCACCACCGCCACCTCCACCACCACCATGTCATTACCACCACTGTCGCTGCCACCACTAGTACCACAGCCACTGTCGTCACTGATGCTTCCCGGCAAGTATACCGATCGCATAAGTAATAAAGTGGTAAATAATGTTCGTCTCCACAGAGATTGTGATCTTATATTAATTAATATTCCTTTAAGGAATGGATGAGTTCAAATGGTTTTGACAAATATTGTCAATTGGTGTGAATAGGAGGACTAAAAATAAAGACTTGTTTTTGTGATTTTTCTGTGATGAAGAATGAGATTGTAAACAACAATAAGAAGAGATTTGTAAATATGAGAAGAGTCTTGTAGCTAGGAAACACTCACCATATGATCCCCGCTTATTACTTTGGATTGATTTAAAAACACTTATTTATATAAAAACTCAGATAAATATCATCTAAAATAATTAGTTAAATTTCAATTCCTTGGTAATTTAACCCTTTTAACCTCAGTTGGAATCCTAATACCTTAGTAACCCCTCATGAGAATTAAGCAATGAATATGATAATTAAAACATTCGCAATTAACATACATATATTCCTAGCATGCATACTAATCGTTATTTTACCCCCTTTCAAGATGAGAACCCCAATATTCCTATCTAGGGTTCTAACCCTCAGACTATTATCAACTATTAGAATGATCAATTCTAATAAAGAAAATAGGAATTACGCACAGAGTAATGATAAAGAAATTTATATAAACGGGAGAAAATAAACCAATCATTCGTAACAAGGGTTCACATAAGGGTTGTGACCCTAACTACAATAAAGAAAAACTTAGCCAACCATATTCATGGCTAATAAATCAATATTCAATATTCAATGGGATGAAAGAATGAAAGATGATCAAGAATCCTTCTCCGAAGCTCTTCTCCTTCAGCACGACGGTCTCCTTCGGACTAGATACCTAATTCTGTGTTGAGCCTCCTTTTTATAATACTCTTTTAGGTCTTCCAAATTTACCCTTTTGGACAAAACAGAGTTGCAGTATCGCACGCTAACGCTCTCAGCGTCAGATCCACGCTGTGGGCGTGGTTGCCTCTGAACTCCCACGCTGTCAGCTTGCTATCCACGCTGTGGGCGTGGGAAGAAGGATAAGTTTTCACGCTATCAGCGTGGAATCCACGCTGTGGGCGTGGAAGCCTCTGGTTCTTCACGCTACCAGCGTGACATCCACGCTGTGAGCGTGGGTCTTTACTTTGGCAAATCCTCATTTTGCTCCAGATTTGTTTGCTTTTCCTACAAGTTAAGCATAAAATCAGTTGAACAATTCTGAAATTGGAATTTAAGCAAAGCAACACTAAACGTTGCCTTTTTACTGAGAATTAACCCATAATCTTTCTCTTTTTGGCTTGAATTTACCCATGTGCTGAAGGCACATCAATCACCATCACCACCATGCCACCACCACCATCGTCGTAGTCACTTCCGCCACCCCCACCACCGCCACCAACTACCACCACCGTCGTCGCAGCCACCGCCACCACCACTACCACCATCATCGCAGCCACTGCCTTCACCACCACACCATTACCACTGCCACCATCTACCACCATCGTTGTCGCATTCATTTCTGTCTCCAGCACCACCATGTCATTACCACCACTGTCGCCGTCGACACCACTATCGTCGTAGCCACTGTCGTCACCACTACCACCATGCCACCGCCACGCCACCAACAACCGCCTCCATCGTCGCAGCCACTGTGGTCACCACCATTACCACCGCCACCAACTACCCCCACTATCGTCGCAGCCACTGCTGTCTCCACCGCCGTCGCCGTCATCATCGCTGCCGCCACCACCACCACTACCACCGTCGCCCCACTGCCGCCACTGCCGTCGCCACCACCACACCATATGGAAAATAAAGTGTAATATGAAAAAAATTTATGCTTAACAGGAATTATATTTTATTATATTATTTGTTATGTTATCAAGCACAATTCTCATTCTCAGAATAAAAATAGAATATGTTATCAGACACATATTTTTTCTCAAAAACTTTTCCAAGGCACAGAAATAGAAAAGAATTATTTCTTTTCAAAAACAGTGTCAGAGAACAGAATGATTGTCATGCATACCCTAAGTGATTATCATGTGATTCTCCATAAATACATTTGATTTTATGATCATTTTAGTGTTCCCAATATTTGTTTATTTATTTTTTTAGATATTTAAAACATTTGGGCCAAAGTAATGAAATTTTTACTTCCATGTTGGAGCGTCATGGTTTTTTAGGCATTTTAATTATGAGTTATACATGTATAATGTTACATGAAAAACACCATTTTGGTCATACACAAACATAAAAGAAGAGAGAGAAAATGAGTTGAGGAAAGAGAAAATAAAAAATTGTAGACCCCACGTCAGTTTGTTTGTGTAGAAAAACAAGTTTTCATCATGTTACCTAATAGATACATTTCCCTTTAATTATATGCTTGTATGTAGGGGTGGCAATACAGGTATTGACCCGCGGGTTGACCCGTGACCCGACCCGCCAAATCACGTGTCGTGTCAACCCGCGGGTTAGGGCGGGTCTGTCAGAGTTGTGTAAATGTGACCCGTTTTTTTCGTGTCGGGTCACGTGTCAACCCGCGGGTTCACGTATCAACCCGCACAGTGTCATTTTTTTAATTTTCAATTAAATATTTTATTATATTATTATTTTTATTCATTTATATATTGATATATAGTCATTGTTTAGTATAGAAAAGAATACAAGGAACTAAAAATCTCAAGAAACAGAAGCTAATCTTTTTTATTTTATTTTTTATTTTTTATTATTTTTAATTTATTTATTTTTCAAAAAATCCCACTTTTTTTTAAATTTTAAATTTTGCGGGCCGTGTCGTGTCGACCCGTGACCCGCACGTGTCAAATAGTGTACGAGTCAAAAACGTGTTGTGTCGTGTCATGTCGGGTTGACCCGTATTGTCACCCATACTTGTATGGGATAGAACACAAAGTTTTGCATGCACAACATTTATATTTCAAGCCATCTGTCATATAAGGGACTAATGTTTTTTATGTTGTACAAGATAAAATTATTTTCTATACACACATAAAAATGTGAGGTCTATGTGAGGAAAGAGAGAAAAAAATATGTGTAGGAAATAAAATTATGTTATATAATATGAGAAATATTAATTCCTTAATATAATGAGATTTTTACTTTTTACGCCAAAGTAGATAATATCACATATTTGACTTTTAAATAAGAGATAATTATATTGAAATCAATCATCATCAATCTACGATAAATTTGGTCAACATTCATATTTCGATACAAGCTAATTGTGTAGAAAATGGATCCTTTATATATTATTTAACATGACCATAGTTAATGAGGAAGATCTTGTATAAGCTCAGGGCCGATCACTCTTTATATGATCATTTTAATGTGCTTTCCCATAACAAATACCCAAATATGGGATGGAATTAAAAAAAAAAATTATTACTTTTCTAAAATCCCACGCTTCTTTCTAACTTAGAGGGACTGCTGAGCGATGACGCCAAAAGTTGAGTTCTGTTAGGGTTGGACGTCATTTTAGTTACAGAGTCGTCCCATTTTTTTTAGAAATTATTCCAAGGGTATCTTCTGGCTGAAAATCAATGACTAATTCTCTCAAGTGAAAGAGATCACACGGCCAGAGATTAAATCCTTATTAGCATGCTTAAAGAACCTAACTATTTTTTTTTCTTGTTTTTTTGATACATAGCTACTGCCTACTGAGTCATCTGTATCTTTTAGTATTTGTACATTAATATTCATTATGTGTGTATTTAAATTAATTTATTTTATATTTAAAACAGTTAATGATAAAAAAAAATTAATAAGTTATAAAAATTATTTTCTTTCAAAATCAATCAAACCAAAATATATTAAAATAAGCATGGGATGGAATTAAGAGAGAAAGGTGAGAAGAGAGAAATGGTGCGGGAGAAAGTGAGGAGAAAGAATGAAAAAAAAGATGTTTTTATATCACAAATATTGACCGTTGGATGAGATTGTAATCGAACGGTATTACGAGAAGTAGACAAAGGTAAGCAAAATAAGAGTAGGTAGAATAACATATCCCACATATTAAATATATCATGATGTAATACACATTAATGTTACAACGTAAAAATATTGTGTTATTTTCATCAATTGTGACCTAAAATTTTCTTGCCGCGGAGCAATCTTTTGCTCCACAAACTCTTCTTTTCTGACATCTCTGCGGATTGCTCTATTTTCGTTGAGTGCGTGCATTTGATTCCTGCATTTCAAAATCATTTCAAATTTCCGCCATTTTTTAGACATTTTTTAATTTTCATGGCATTTTCAAAATTTCAAATTTTTTAATTTAGTTGTATTTTCAGGATTAATTAACACCATATAAAAAGGTGTTTAAAATTTGTTGAACAACTTATTAATTTGATAATCTTAACTGAGAATAGGTAATTTCTCTTTTCAATTTCAATTTTATATTTAGCCAATTTTTAATGTGTTTCGCATTGTTTACTTACTTAGACTTATTAGGCAAGCTTTCAAACGTGCAATTAATGACATTTATGCCAAATGATGAAACTAGCATGTCATTAATAGATACATTAGTTCGGATTGGAATTAAATGTTCAATATGGGAAATATAGATGACTTATGCTCAGTATGTGGGAAGGAGAAGAAGGAGACCATTTTGCATACACTTAGGTGGTGTTTGGTTGAGGAGTTTGCCATTGTTTCCCATCAAAGTGATTCTTAGATACTTGGTTGTCCAAGTTTGGTTCACTGATTTCATGTTTGTTACCCATCAATGTCACTTCCCTAGGCAAACTGGTTTGTGTGTTAAAAAGCATGAATTTCACTGTTGAAGAAAGCAATTGAGGAGGTGGTATTCAGGAAAAAATCTGAGAAGTTATTAAAGCATAAGAATACAATGACACAATTACCCATCACATAATATACTATGTACACACAATGGAAACTCACTTTTAAAAATAGTAAAAGAAAAAAAATGGTACTTTAGTATTTTCAAACAATTTTTCCATCAATATTCTATCTTCAACCAAACATACACTTAAAAAATTTAACCCAATTTTCCCGGTAAACTTTTGGCGAACCAAACAACTTTTTTTACATTTTCCTACTCATTCTATTTCCCCAGTAAAAAAAAATTTCTCCTGAACCAAACACCCCTTTAGGGATTGTCAGTAAGTGAAACTTTTGGCTCAGACTTGTGCCAGATGTTAACGTTCCCAGTTATTTTCTTGGTGAACTAGATCAGTGGATATCACTTAATTTCGCTATGAAGGCTGCAATTAATAAAGATGAGAATTAGTTGTCAATTTTCTTCCTGACGCGTCGGAAGTCTTGGAGGTGGCGTAATGAGGTTCATCATGGGGCATCTCTGATTTCAGTGCAAGCAAGGGACAGCCTAAAGAGGTAGAAGATGCGTTTAGTAACCCCACTAGCATACACATAAAAAAGAGAACTGTACTTTTCGTGGTACATAGATGTCTCCCATGGAGAGTGAAGTATGTTGATATAGGGATGTCCATAGTGACAATGGTAGAGACCAAGGTTATAATGGAGCTTCCCATGATGCATAGGGGGGGGTGTGCTCTACCAATGGGCAGAGTGACAGCGTAGGTAGAAGATGGAGAAGAAGAAGATCCCTTCTCCATGTGTGAGAGGGGTATTTAGAGAGGAGAGTCCTCTCTTGCATGGGGGCTTGAGCTGGTTAGCCCATGAGCTGTCTCATCAAGCTGCTCCCTGTCAGTGGGGCAACAGTGCAGGATGGGGAATGTCCCAGTGATGAGCCTCTATGGCTTGCCATGGGTGCCCTCTAGAAGGTTCTAGATATGGGCTTTAAGCGATTGGGCCCATCTGGTGGGCCTAAGTGAGTAGTATCCAGAACAGGAGCCCCCCCCAGCTTTGTAGCTTGAAGGAGTCAAGGTGCCAAGATATATGGCAGCTTAGGCCGGATACCCATAGTGTGTAGTGTTCTAAGCAGGATATAATGTAATCGATAATACGTCGGCCTTTATGAGTTGTTTATTTGTTTGTCGTCGAGTATGAATTGTCTGATTAGTGATACTTAAGTGCTTCAAGAGAGTCTTCTATTTATGGCTTGCAATTGTGTTGAACTTGTTGTCTTCAAAGATGCGCCTTGTTATCGAGGAAGGTCTTCAAATGTTGTTGAACTAGCAATAATTTAATTGTAAGAATAAGTTGGTGAGTCCATGTTGAATCAAATAGCCTAGAGATGTTGACAACTGGGATAGGCCTGTCTTGATGATCCAATAAAATAAGGTCGACAGGATTGCACATCCGAGCTCCGTGAGAAAATAAAGTAGTAAATGAGATCTTCTGGAGAGGATAATGTGTTCCAAGAGAGAGAGACTGAGAATCTTCATAGATGATAAATATATATATATATCCCTTTCTTTAACAACGGCGATACGAATGTATAATAAATAACGCCCGATGACTTGGGACTTTGATGTCTAGTTGCTCAGATATGTTGCTCCATGATCATGTTTAATAACTAAAATAAAGATGTCTTGACCGTATGATAATAATAAAATAATGTTGTAGATGAAAGCTTCACAGAGGATAATTGTTCCAAGAGAGAGATGATGAAGATCCTGATGATAAATATATATGCTCCTTTCTTCATAAATAAATCTCGCTAGTGACAAATAATATAGTAGATGAAAGCTTCACAGAGGATAATTGTTCCGAGAGAGAGAGATGATGATGAAGATCTTGATGATAAATATATATATTCCTTTCTTTAACAACAAAGCACGGCGATATGAACGTCCAATAAATAATGCCCAGTGACTTGGGTCTTTGATGTCCAGTTGCTCCAATTTAAATCCTGCAACAACTAGTATAGTTGTGTATAAATGACGATAAAAATGTGCCTAGTGGGACATTGGCCAGGCGCCGGCCATATAGGACTTTGGCCGAGGGGTAGCACATCTTTAATCCAAACACATTCAATCCAAGCTTTAGATGCAAAGCTTTCGATCAGGGGTCTTTGATAGTTCGGCGACCACACCATCCTCAAGTCACTTCGACTGAAGTAAAGAAAACACCATCGTCCAATACGTGGCGTCATGTTTTCCGCGTGTGTATATCACGTGCACCTGATCGGCTGGGGACCCTGGCTATAGGGGCGTGCTTGTAGCTGGGCTGGCATGACGGCTGCGTGACATCCCTTCGACCGGAATAGCAGGTCGGTTTTAGGAGGCTCATAAGATAACCGGGATGTGTCTTGGCGTCGGACAGAAGGGCTCTGGCGGCTTGGTTTGGGGATAAACGACCATCATGGGGCGACCAAGGCGCAAGCGTGATGAACGGTGAAGGAGGCGGTCTGACTGTCCAGAGGCGGTTTGCATAATCTTTTCCTTCTTTTTGACAATTGCAAATGCTTTTAAAATAGACCGCCAAAGAGCTGGAAGGTAAGAGGCGTTTGACCGATCAATACACCGTGGTTGAGGGTGAAGATTGGAGATGCCATCTATATGCTCGATGAATTGCCCATGACGAGGGCCGTTTCTTGGACTTCATTTCTGGGAGTGGATGTCTGGCTTGCTGGCGACCGGAAGATGGTCAATCTGGTGGAGCCACTGAACAGTGAGTGGCGATCGTTCCTGTCAGACCGTTAGGCGATTGGCTTATCCAAGAGGTGACCCGCATGGCGGTCTCATTTGAGAGGTGATAGGCATGGCGTTCTAATCTTGGAGGCGACCAGCGCGATGTTCTCCTGTGAGGCGAGCTTTCCTCTTTTGATTTCTTTGTGAAGAGTATCGGGCAGGAGGCCCACCATTGAAGGCATAGGATCTCTCTTTTTTCTTTTTCTTTTATTAGCTCTTTGACCGCCTTTAACATATCTTGTTTCATGACTGCTACACCTGTGACTGGGTTGGCGTGAGGCTCAATGGTATCGTGCTGGTATGAGTCTTCCCTACATGATGGACCTCATGGGTTATATTTTACTCTGATGGAATGGTGTTCTAGTAATTTGTGGCGAACTGGTTCAGATGAAACTCCTGTGACAATCGGTTCGAGGCTGGCGAGTAAAAGTGATGAGGCGGTACTGTTTGGTTAAGGTCATGTTGGCGATTTGATTTTTGAAACTGAGAGGCACATCGTAGGGCTGTCTTCCGAAGCAGAAAAACTCTTTTCTTTCTGTTTGCTCCTCCTGATTTTCTGGAACGTTGGTTGTTTGAGTCCAACACTTGTGTTGTTATGGGTCTGGTGTTTCTTTTTCTTTTCGCAGATCTGGGTTTGGAATTTTTAAGAAAAAGTAGTAATGAGGCTTTGGTGGAACTGAGACCATGTATGCAAACGACATGAAGAATTTGCTATTAAAATATTGGAACTGGGTGGAAAGATTTTTCCAGAATGGAGTGGGACTAGGAATTTATAGTTCCCACAGACGGCGCCAATGTACTGTTCGTGGTACATAGATGTCTCCCATGGAGGGTGAAGTATGTTGATATAGGGGTGTCCATAGTGACAATGGTAGAGACCAATGTTATAATGGAGCTTCCCGTGGTGCATAAGGGGGGTGTGCTCTACAAATGGGCAGAGTGACAGCGTAGGTAGAAGATGGAGAAGAAGAAGATCCCCTCTCCATGTGTGAGAAGGGTATTTAGAGAGGAGAATCCTCTCTTGCATGGGGGCTTGAGCTGGTCAGCCCATGAGCTGTCTCATCAAGCTGCTCCCTGTCAGTTGGGAAACAGTGCAGGATGGGGAATGTCGCAGTGGTGAGCCTCTATGGCTTGCTATGGGTGCCCTCTAGAAGGTTCTAGATATGGGCTTTAAGCGATTGGGCTCATCTGGTGGGCCTAAGTGAGTAGTATCCAGAACAAGAACTATGATTACTGATATTACTTGGCAGTTCCTTTGTGTTGGTGCAATTAAGGTGAATAGAGGTCGCTCGTGGCAATCTTGGTCATGCTGTTTGTGGGGTGTGATATGGGATGCCAGAGGAAAGTCGTTGGGTGGCTTTGCTTTTAGGTTGGGGATCTACTCTTCATTCAGGGCTGAATTGTGGGATGTTCTTAGGGGGTTGGAGATGACTTGGAATGCAGGCTATCACAATGTGATTATTGAAAATGATTCTTCAAGTGTAGTCACCGTACTCAGCAGGCATGGTGTAGCAGTGCGTGAGTGTCAGTTGATATCTCGCATACAGACATGGATTCAAAGAAAGTGGTCGGTGGCCTTCCTTCATACTTTTAGGGAGGGAAATACTTGTACAGATTGGATGGATAATTCCATTTTGGATGATGAAGATCAGGTTTCTCAGAGAATCTGGTGGGAGCCCCTCCTGGCATTAATTTATTGTTGTTTGCTGATTTGGCTGCGGTGGGTAGGCCACATGAGGGGGTGTGTAATAGTTAGGCTTTTATTTTTGTCTGTGTGGGGCTTGGGCAATTTTGAGTACCAAAAGGGGGGAGGGGTGTTAAGTTTGAGGAGAATTATGATTAACACATCATTTTTTTTTTTTAATTTTAGAGATAAAGGATTATATTTTTTTTTTGAGTAAATATTCTTTTTAGTCCTCAGCAAATTTCATGATGCTCTATTTAGTCCCTAGAAATAAAAAAGGTCATTCATGGTCCCTGATTTTTTCAAATTAGGCACACGTTAGTCCTTCCGTTAGTGGGGCTCCAACGTCGTTACTAACGTTTCTCACATGAACCGTAAGTTATTGAGTCAGATTCCACGTAGGATATAAAATGACATTGTATTAGTTTTCCATGTCAATCTACCTTAAGTGCCTATCTTCTTCTCTTTTGTTTCTTTATTTCTGAAAATACAATAACCCAATACACCCATCTTCTTCTCCACAACCAAATCCTGTTGCCCATCTCCTTCTACACCATGCCTCATGCCATGATTTTTCTTCCTCCCTCGTCCAAGATCAGAACCCTTCTTAAACCACCATCCCCCACTTGGCACAACAAGGTCTTACCCTTACACTTCCACCCCCACTCCCTTCTCTACAATGTGGAATCTTGGTGCAGGGTGTTTGATAAAATGCCTGTGAGGGCTTAAAAAAAGAACCTGATGTAACTTGTACTGCTTTGCAACTTTTATGACTTCTAAATAAGCTGCATTATTGCTCAAAAATGAGGTCAACTTTTTCCCAATAACTTCTTCAATTTCTTCAGCTGTATATGGTTCTTCCTTCAAATATTCTTGTACACAGTTTTTGAAAGAGGAAAAAGTTTATAAATATATAAAAAGCATATTAAAAGTTGTAGGAAATTAACAAATTAAATGATCAGAACTTAACGTGTTGTTTTTCTCTAGTTCAATAATAAAAATCGATAAAGTGATGTTTTAGATTCCAGTATATGAAACAAATCAAATGAGTTAAATCTAATTGACCAATCAAAGCCACTAGAAGTAGACTAGTGGGTGATATTGGTAGTTTGTAGGAAATCATAGGTTCAGATCTCTGTGCTGTCATTGTGGCAAAAACAAAAAAGAAAACAAGACTCTGCTAATCTATTTATGCATCCCCATCCAATAAATGTGTACTTTGACAGTTTATATAAATTAGGGTGATAAAGATTGTTTGCTCCAGAATTAGTAATTAATTAGGTTGGGTACAAGAAATAACATTAATTAGATTGTCAATCAGTGCCAATTAGCAAGAAGCTATAGCGCAGTAGTTATGAGGACCATTCCGTATAAAGGTGGTTTGGAGGGAAAGATCATACTTTTATAGGTAACAAGGGACGCATTCACATTAAAATTATAATAGAACATATCTATAATAAAAGATGTGCACAACCTGATTCATATAGTCCCAGAGTCTGAAAAACAAATGCAGCATGAAAAGCACTATAGGTATGTTAGTACACATGATGTTGCATATTGGGCACGTAACTTGTTGCAGGAACATATTGTTTCAGCTTATAAGAGGACCAAGCATAGTGCAATTCTTTTGGATTATGATGGTACTATGGTGCAACCTGGATCAATTAGTACAACACCTAAAGCTGAAGCTGTTGGAATCTTAAACAGCTTTCATCCATGGGACTGAAGCTGCAAGAGAGACAGATCCACAAGGAGTCGATGCATCATTAACCTCTGCCGCCCTTCCTTCTCCAAGATTTATCTCTTGTTTTGATTGTTTTTTTTTTTTTAAATGGAAGGTGCAAGTGCACAGTGGTGTTAAACAAACGGAAGAGAAGAAGACAACCACCTAAGTGCACTGTGGTGTTAAACTACACTCAACGATGTCATTTTTTTTGTCCAGGGTAGATTGTGACTCAGCAACTTAACGGTCCACTGAGAAACGTTAGTAACGACATTGGAGCCCCACTAACAGAAAGACTAACGTGTGTGAAACAGCCATATCGTGGGCAATAGTTGCAATCACGCCCTCAAGCGGGAAGCGCTTTCATCATGATCTTCCTCACTATAATGGTCTGCACAAAACAAACTTGAGTCTCGCGCATGGTTTCATCTCTAACAAAAAAACAAACAAATAAATTAAAATAAGAACAAAACTATTAAATAAACAAACAAATTAATTAAAATAAGAACAAAACCATTAAATAAACTGAACCGGCCTATCAGAAACCTACAACTAGGCTTATCTTAAGTCCGACCTCTTGCGCATGTCATCCAAGTATGGAAGCACTTGCCACTTCATGAGATGTATGGCCAAAGAGCGTCATCCGAAATTGTGCCACCAAGTTAATGCATGAATGTCACATGGCCTTTTGAGTGGATGCATGACTAACAGCGGGGAAATATACACATCCACGACTATCATCCCTTGAATAAAAGCTCCTCCAAGACTCATTCATCCAAGAAAATTTCCCACGGCAAAGCTCCCATTGAACATATACCTTTCAAAGACACGATTTCAGAGTAACAAACTCATTCAAGGGATGCCATCGTCGCTGTCATCGTTGTACCATCATCCATCCCAATACGACCATCACTACCATCGTCGTTGTCATCGTTGCACCACTA
The DNA here is from genome assembly GCF_033153095.1 of Gastrolobium bilobum. Lineage (NCBI taxonomy): Eukaryota > Viridiplantae > Streptophyta > Magnoliopsida > Fabales > Fabaceae > Gastrolobium > Gastrolobium bilobum. The sequence continues at coordinate 59,123 of NW_026896197.1, forward strand.
GTGTCGTCGTCACCACCACTACCACGATGACAGTGCCACCATCATCACCATGTCGCCGCCGCCGCCACCACCGCTACACCACCATCGCCACCATCACCACCACCATCACCACCACCGTCACCAACCACCACTACCATCGCCGCAACCACTTTCGTCACCACCACCATCATGTCACCACCACTACCATGCCATCACCATTATCACGCCACCGCTGCCACCACCACAACCGCCACTATCATCACAGCCACTGATATCACCACCATCGCCACCACTACCATTGCCGCCGCCGCCGCAGTCACTGTCGTCACCACCACCACAACCATGCAATCACCACCACCACCACTATCACCTCTGCCATCACCACCACCGTATAGAAAGAAAAGTGACGATCCACAATTTTTTTATGTTTAATAGAAATTATTTTTTATTATATTATTATTGTGTTATCAAACGCAATTCTCATTCTCGGAATAAAAATAGAACATGTTATCAAACATATTTTTTTTAGAAACCGTTCTAAAGTACAGAAATAGAAAAGAATTGTTTCTTTTCAGAAAACAGTGCGAGGGAACAAAATGGTTGTCATGCACACCCTGTGTGTGTGTGAGTACGGATATGAAATGTGTGGCTAAATAAGAGAAAAATTATAAAAAAAAATAACTAAATAAATTTTTTACATATTTTTTTAAAAGAGCAATTAATAAAGTTTAGCAATTTTTAAAAAATTAAGGAAAAAATACTCTGACTTTGTTGCTCAAACTAATCTTAAAATGAAAAGCTAATTTAGAGATTTTTCTTAAAGAAAAAATTAAATTAAAAGTAGTGGACCTTATTTTTATATATTTAATTTGAATATAAACTCAATTAAAAGAAAAATCGTTATTTAAATTTTTTTTTTTTTTTGGAGGTTGATATTTAAATTTTTTAGAACTTGATAAGTCCTTCATTAGTCTTGACTCTTCTTTGGAACTTTATCATAATGTTTTCCTTTTTTTTTTTGGTATCCTAATGTTTTCCTTTAATAAAGTTAAATTTTATTTTTGTCATGAAGATTCTGATCATTCAGGATTTTTAACATTATAAGTTTATCATAGGCTTTTATTTTTGTTGTTTTTCTTCTTGTCTATGTGGGGCTTAGGCCTTTTTGAGTACCCAAAAAAAGAGGTTTTAAGTTTGAGGATAATTATGATTAACACATCGTTTTTTTTTTAAATTTAGAGATAAAGAATTATATTTTATTTTTGAGCTTAGAATTATTCACCTGTTGTTTAGACATTTTTAGCCCTACTTACAGTTATTTTTGAAATAATCAAAAGATATACAATCTAGTTATTATACTAAATTTAGTAATTATTAAAAATAACAAAACTCAATTTGATATCTTAGTCCTCAATCATATTTTATTCTTCAATTTGAGTGTAAGTAGTTGCAGATTTGAAACTGTCAATAAATTGTTCACATCACTAATAAAGTAATTCAAAACTAACTATATACCAGTTTAGCATACCCTCTACTAAAATACATCATAGAAATTTATTTTTATTAATGATTCAAACCCTTTTATTTTTTTGGATGAGATTATCTAAAGATTGCAGCAAGTTTGAATCAATATAAAAAAATTCGTTGGGACCAACCTTGAGCAAGGAACTATTGAAGAAAAGTTCAGAATTTTTTTTACAGAAAATAAAAAATAAATACAAAAAAAATGAAGTTCTAAATTTAACCACCTTATGCATCTTACAAATAAGAATGTACTAGATTTCTCAAAAATGTAGTCATATATACAGCGATCATAGGTGTAGGAAATACTCTTCTGTGTGTCAGCCTCCTTAAGGTCAAAGGAGTATCTTAAACTAGTTAAGAGCCAGTGGTTGCTACCAAAAGAACACCTACACTTTATGAAACTGATCTAAGATTGTTCTTGGAAGCTGCAGAATCCGAGCCGAGACCTCGTCGAATCATCCTTTGTTTCCTCATCATCTCATTACACGAGGCAAAAAATTCATGCCGTAGAACTTCTTCAACACTAATCCTACTTCTGGGGTTTACTATTAGACACTTGTCTATTAAATCAAATAGTGATTTGGGGATGTGCTCAAGAAACTCTGGCCTCTTTGTGTGAATCTTGCACCAGCTTTCTATGTCCCATGATTGCAAGAACCGGTCATCAAGTAACTCCTGCAACCCAATTAATCTTAAGGAAGAGGACTTATAGGCAAGCATTATCATTTTACTTCATTTACATATTCAGTTCAGAGCCACAAAAATTAAAATCATGATTTCAACTGTTAATTGCAATTAGAAGAAAAACAAAACTGAAGTTTGTTCAGGCAACCAAATGTCAATAGAATTAATTGATGGACAATTTTTTTTACCAGTAAACTAGTTTAACCAACGCAGACACACTGACACGGGCAAAAGAATTAATAGTGCTCAAAATCTCACAAATAAATAAAAAATTATAAATAAATTTTTTAATGTAACTTAATAATGAACATTTTAATTCATTAGCAGACTATTTCATTTTAATTTGTTTTTCACTTATATTATGCGAATTTTTCAAATAAGGTTTAACAGGAATTACCACTGGAAAAGATAATTCACGGTCATGGAGCTTGGCCACTTCCCAAAGCTCTTCACTGCCGCGCAATTTAGCAATGTCTTTTATATTCCTGCAATAAAACTTGGTCAGCAAGTAAAGACAATGAAAGATAAAAGCAAAAATGAGTTTGCAGCTGAAATTTACTGTTCTGGGTCGCCAGTGAAAGGAGTTTTCCCGATCACCATGTAGAGTAGAGTGACTCCAGCCGACCAAATATCAACCTTGGTTCCCTGAAACTGAGACCTAAACAAAACCTGAAGAAACAGTAAAGCCATGAATCAAAACTATTGAAAGAAAAAGCCACCCATTAAGAGCCAGTTTGGGAGAGAATACGTGTAAAAAATACTTTGATAAAAAAGTTATTTGAATGTTAAAAATAATAATATTTTTTATATATAAAATTATTAAAAAGAACAAGTGGTAATAGTGATGGTGGGGTTGAAAGTGGGGTTGAGGCAAAATTAATTTTTGAGAAAAATATTTGATTTTTGATTTATGCTTTTTTCATAATTTAAAAAAATTGTTTTTAATTTTCTTTTTTTAATTTTCTTTTTCAAAAAATTGCATGCAAATGTATACATTAAATAAAAAATACTTTTATTTTGCAAAAAACTACTTGGTGGGAAAAAAACCATCTAGGCAGGCTCTAATTATAGGACAATAAAATTGCATCTGTAAGTAACAATTCAAATGCCTCATTGGGTATTTCCTTTTTTTTTCCCTCCCAAGGCGAAGGTTCGTTTGAACTTTGAAAACGTGAGAGACTAAAATCCTCAAAAGGAGGTGAAACGATATTCCAGGTTAATTATCAAGTACAATTAAGTCATTTAGATCATGGATATCTCAGTTGTTATTAAAGACCGTGTTTGAAAGCAAAGGGTATCCCGTCAAAGTCAAATTTCTATAATTAAGTCTCAGCAGTCAGCAGGAAACCACAATTTGAACCCCAACCAAAACGAAATCTTAAACATGGGAAACTTGTTGGGACGGTCCTCAATCAACGCGAGAGCAAATCACAGAGCTCAAGCTCGTCGGTACTCTGAGGTCGGTTTGAAGTCATCAAATTGGCCAAATCACACTAACGAAGAAAAATTTAGAAGAGAGATGGAGAGGAAACACAACAAATTTTAACGTGAAAAATCTTTTCTAATGCAGAGAAGTAAAAATCACAGGACACTAATTTAGAAAATTTTCCATTATGAATAGTAAGATTACAAAGGATCAAACTTTACAAAAAATGAAGGTTACAAGGTTTTTCTCTAAAACTGTCTTGGACTCAAAATTTTCTTCAGAGGATTCTGATATGGGCCAGCCCAATAAAGATGCACACATTGAACAAGAGCAAATGCATCAGGAGGCAGAGCAGAGTGCATCTCACACTGATGAGCAAGTTGTTAAACAGAATGGGAGGTGGGCAAAAAGAAATCGTGCTAAGCCCAAATGGATGAGATATTTCATCATGTGAGATGGTTGTGGTTGTTAGAGTGGTCCCGTAAATTGTGGGAATATTGTTAGTCATTTACGCATGCCTTTCGTCATTTGTATTCCTCCAAATATTCCCTTTGTTCTATTTAAGGGGATGACTGTCTACTGATTAAAGAAATGAAGAATTTGTAGTTTCTTTTACTTTGTGGAGGTACTCTCCCTTGAAGAGAGCTTTGTTAATTACCCTTATCAAGTGGTGCTTTCATTGAGAGCCACCATGACCGGTTCTCAATCCATATCGCAAGAAACGTTCGAAAATGCCATGAATATGATGATGGAAACACAGCGCCAAATGCGGGCAGATATGCAGAATCTGATGCGTAAGGTTACGACCATGGAGCAAAAGAAACCAATCAGTGAAGGGAGTTTCCCTACTCCTCCACCCTTCATCGGTCTGAACACACGGATGAAGCTGGATGTTCCCCGGTTCAATGGATCTGACCCTTTAGGATGGATATTCAAAATTTCGCAGTTCTTTGACTACCACCAAACTCCCGATGATCAACGCCTGCGCATCGCTTCCTTCTACATGGAAGGGGAGGCGTTGGGGTGGTTTCAATGGATGCACGCAAATGGGCAACTTCCCTCATGGGCGCATTTCTTGCACTCAGTTGAGCTGCGTTTCGCACCGTCACAGTACGAAGATCCCAGAGGGGCTCTTTTCAAATTGACTCAGGCAACAACGGTACGTGACTATCAGACCCAATTCGAAGCGTTGGCAAATCGGATCGTTGGTCTTCCAGCCAACGCATTCTTGAGTTGTTTCATCTCTGGATTGAAACCAGAAATCCGTCGTGAGGTGATGGCTCTACAACCAGTGTCTCTGGTTCAGGCGATTGGTCTCGCGCGACTTCAAGAGGACAAGCTGAACGACGTTTCCAATACGCAGAAAGGGAAATCTGTCACAGTTCCCTCACCCAGCTATAGCATAGTGCTGACAAAAAACTCCATGGCTCCTGTAGCAAAGACAGCTGTAGCAGCAATTAACAAAACCCAGATCAAAAGGCTATCGCCCGAAGAGGCACAAGTCCGAAAGGAAAAAGGGCTTTGTTTTTACTGTGATGAGAAGTATCATTTTGGCCACAAGTGTAAGAGACAATTCATGATGTTGATAGTTCCACCGGAGCATGATGTAAATGAGTTGATTGATCCAGGAGATGAATCCACAGACCACCCTAAGGATGTTGGGCCGACGGAGGAGGAACTCGAGCCCAATAATGTTCAAATCAGCTTTAACGCCTTAGTGGGTCACAGTATTCCACAAACATTGCGTGTCCAAGGGCGAATTGGTAAAGCTGAATTGGTTGTGTTAATTGACAGTGGCAGTACGCATAATTTTATGCAGGAGAGAATTGCCAAATTTTTGGGCCTCGATGTACAAGCAGCCCAGCCCTTTTCAGTGATAACTGGGAATGGAGAAGAGATGACTTGTTCATCTGTATGCAAGCAAGTTTCCCTAGTGTTGAGCAAGCATACGTTTCCTGTGGATTTTTTTGTGTTTCCAATTACTGGGGCAGACCTTGTTTTAGGAGTGCAGTGGCTTAAGACTTTAGGCCCAATATTGACGGACTATGATGCGTTAACTATGAAATTCCTAAAAAATGGACAAGTGGTTCTACTCACAGGGGCCCAAACCACTGACATTCAAAGTTTGTCTACGGCCCAACTAAAAAGGCTGGCGTCGACCCAGGCCATTGCTGAAATGTTCCACCTCCAAGTTGTCCCAGTGACGACATTCTCTGCAGAGTTAGGGTTGCCGCCTGCAATTGAACAGTTGATCTTGAAGTATGATACCATCTTTGCAACACCAACGGAGCTGCCTCCTCCACGTTCCGTCGATCACCACATCAACTTAGAGGCCAGCGCAGAACCAGTAAACGTTCGGCCGTATCGTTATCCGCACTTTCAGAAAAGGGAAATCGAGAAACTAATTGCAGAGATGTTGGACTCGGGGATAATACAGGAGAGCATCAGTCCATTTTCCTCTCCCGCTTTGCTTGTACGAAAGAAAGATGGGTCGTGGCGATTTTGCGTAGACTATCGAGCTTTGAACGCCATCACCCACAAAGACAGATTCCCGATCCCAGCCATAGACGAACTCTTGGATGAACTCCATGGAGCGCAGTGGTTTTCTAAGCTGGATCTAAGAGCGGGGTATCACCAGATTCGAATGGCCCCAGCTGACACAAAAAAAACGACATTCCGCACTCACGAAGGGCATTACGAGTTTCTCGTGATGCCATTTGGCTTGTGTAATGCGCCGGCGACCTTCCAATCCGCCATGAACTCTTTGTTGAAACCATATTTGCGTAAATTTGCTATTGTATTTTTTGATGATATTTTAGTTTATAGTCGTACCTTGACAGATCATGTTTCCCATCTGGAGCAGGTTCTGGCTGAGTTGAAGCGGAACAAATTTTTTCTAAAAAATCCAAGTGTTTCTTTGCGCAGGAATCGCTTGAGTATCTGGGGCATATCATCTCTCGTAGTGGCGTGGGACCTGATCCAGAAAAGATCAAAGCTATGGTGTCTTGGCCTCTACCCAAAACCCTGAAGCAACTACGCGGGTTCTTAGGCCTAACCGGATTCTACAGGAAATTCGTTAAAAATTATGCTTCAATAGCAGCCCCGCTAACCGACATGCTGAAGAAGGATGCGTTTGTGTGGGAACCCAGGGCTCAAGTGGCTTTTGAAGCACTGAAGCAAGCCATGACCGAATCCCCTGTCTTAGCCTTGCCAAATTTTGAGACTGACTTTGTGATTGAGACAGACGCGTCAGGCTTGGGTATGGGAGCTGTTCTTCTCCAGAATGGTCACCCAATCAGTTTCTTTAGTAAGAAATTTTGCACTAAGTTGTTAACGGCCAGCACCTATGTTCGCGAGTTGCATGCGATCACAGCTGCAGTTAAAAAATGGAGGCCTTACCTGCTTGGGCGTCGCTTCATCATACACACCGACCAAAAAAGCTTGCGTGAGTTAATGACGCAAGTCATCCAGACGCCCGAGCAACACTACTACTTGGCCAAACTGCTGGGTTACGATTATTCCATTGTATACAAACTCGGTAATGAGAATCGAGTAGCCGATGCCCTCTCTAGGCGCCATGAAAATCCTGCACAGATGGCAGCCATTACGGTTCCGCATTGTGAAATTGTGGCCAAGATCAAGGAGTCATATGCCCAGGAGCCTGATATGCAGCAGCTGGTACTAGAACTGAAGACTACACCTGAGCATCACCCTGAGTTTGCATTGGTTCAGGGGGTGGTGATGTGTAAAGGGCGTTTGTTCTTAGGTGCTCTATCTCCATTCAAGAAGCTGCTCATAGAAGAATTCCACGCATCCCCAGTGGGTGGTCATTTTGGGATAGCAAAAACATTGGGACGGCTGAGTGAGAACTTCCTGTGGGTAGACATAAAGAAGGAGGTGACAGAGTTTGTAAAGAAATGTTTAGTTTGTCAACAAATCAAAACTCCTAATATGTTGCCTTTGGGTTTACTCCAACCGATTCCCATCCCAACTCAGATTTGGGAAGACATTTCGATGGATTTTGTAGTTGGATTACCACCCTCTAGTGGCTATACGGTGATCTTGGTTATTGTTGATAGACTCTCTAAGGCAGCTCATTTTGGGTTACTTCCAACTCGTTATACAGCTGCTAAAGTAGCTGAGTTATTCGCCGACATGTACTGCCGATTGCATGGGATGCCTAAAAGCATTATTTCTGATCGCGACCCCGTGTTCTTGAGTCATTTCTGGCAAGAGTTATTTAAGTTGAGTGGCACCAAGCTGCGTTTCTCTACTGCCTATCATCCACAAAGTGACGGGCAAACTGAAGTGGTGAATAGGACCTTGCAGCAGTACCTTCGAGCTTTTGTAATGGACAATGCTTTTGTAATGGACAAACCTCAACTATGGAGTAAGTTTGTTGTGTGGGCAGAATGGTGCTACAATACAGCCATCCATTCTGCTTCGGGAGTCTCTCCTTTTGAAGTGGTTTTTGGGAAGAAACCGTCGTCATTACCCCAGTATGTTAGCAACTCCAATTCGATTGAGGCAGTGGATCATGCGTTGAGCAGCAGAGAGGAGATTTTGGCTAAGTTAAAAAAAAATCTGGCAAAGGCGCAGCAGAAGATGAAAGAAGTAGCAGATAAGGGACGAAGAGATCACTCATTTAACATTGGAGATTGGGTCTTGGTGAAACTCAGGCCGTATCGACAGCAATCCGTAGCTGGGAGACGCGTGCAAAAGTTAGCAAAAAAATTCTATGGACCTTATCAGATTATTGGAAGCATTGGTATGGTGGCTTTTCAATTGCAAAAGCCAGAAGGTTCCAAAATTCATAATGTGTTTCATGCGTCCCTACTTAAGCCGTTCTATGGCTCTAATGGGGACCCTGTGGATTCTGAATTGGCACTACCACCATTAGTCGCAAATAATCATCCTTTGGTACAGCCTGCATCAATTTTGGCAGAGAGAATTTGTACTCAGACAGGGCAGGAACAGGTATTGATTCAGTGGGAGGGGTTGTTGCCAGAAGATACCACGTGGGAGTCCTTACCTGAGCTACTTGTCGATTACCCAAAGCTACACCTTGAGGGCAAGGTGTTTGTGGAAGACCAAGGGGATGATATGGGCCAGCCCAATAAAGATGCACACATTGAACAAGAGCAAATACATCAGGAGGCAGAGGAGAGTGCATCTCACACTGATGAGCAAGTTGTTAAACAGAATGGGAGGTGGGCAAAAAGAAATCGTGCTAAGCCCAAATGGATGAGAGATTTCATCATGTGAGATGGTTGTGGTTGTTAGAGTGGTCCCGTTGTGGGAATATTGTTAGTCATTTACGCATGCCTTTCGTCATTTGTATTCGGTTATTTGTATTCCTCCAAATATTCCCTTTGTTCTATTTAAGGGGATGACTGTCTACTGATTAAAGAAAAATTTGTAGTTTCTTTTACTTTGTGGAGGTACTCTCCCTCGAAGAGAGCTTTGTTAATTACCCTTATCAGATTCTCTCAAAGTATCTTAGCTAACCTATTATAAAAGTTTTCTTGTGTTTATATAAGGTGAGGAGAAACCCTACACCTTCTAGAATCTTCTTTAATGATTAGATGAGCAACATTCATTGAGGTGGTTGTGCAGGTCATACGCCTATAAATGAAATGCATGCTTAACCTCCAACATTAAAGGAAGGAACACACTCCAACAAAACTAACCTATACTTCAACCAGGAAACTAGCTGACTGTATCCGGTTGAAGTTTAAGTTAACTCATAATATTATCTAATAAACCATAATTAGGTTAAAGGAAACACAGTATCCCTAAAGTACAAATAATGTTTTCTTTGTTTCTTTGGGTAGGCAAATGCTTAAAATTGTCATTCCAAGTGCTAGTATGTTATTTATTTTTCTCTTTTCTGCAAGTACCTATTGAAAAGGTCGAGCCTTGAGTAGTGATAAAACAGTTTTTATTTTATCAAAAGGTTATGGATTGAAATCCAGGAAACAGCTTTTTTCTGTAAAAATTCAAACAGGGAGTGGTTTTTTGTACAAGCATCTAAAGACTAAAATTGCATCTATAATTGTGTTAAAAAATGTCAGTGAAGTGAATAGAAGTGACAGAAAGACCTTACCTCTGGGGCACGGAATCCCTTGGTTCCGACACATGAACCTTCTCTTTTATTTTTTCCATCTCCTGGATAACACATCAGCAGTTAGTATGTTAAAGATAGCAATACCACTCCTCAGAAGTACTGAAAGTAGAATCACACCTTTGCTTCTCAATAACCCTCCAGCAACAGCAGATGAATGTAGAGGCATAGGTGTAAGATAAACAATCCTGCCATCTACCTTGCCCGAAGGAGCGGTAACCCTTTTCCTTTGAGAAGAAGGACCTTTTATTGAACTATTGTTAGCACATTGCATAGAATTCTGCACAAGGCTGATAAGCTCCTTTCTTCCTCGGAAAGGTAAGGGTTCCCTGAACCTTTCTGCGGAAGCAGTCCTAGTGCTAGTAACATCTTTCGCAGAGGTTATACCTGAGCCATCTGTTCCTTGTGTTCTAAGTAAACTCCCTCCAGCCTTATCGGGACAATTTTTCAGAGGACCAGCGTAAGCCTTTTGCTTCACATGCCTATTAAGTTCAGAATATTTCCTATAATCTGTCAACTCCCTTTTATGGGATATTAGAGACATGCTTCCTCCAAAGTTCTTACTGTGGATCAACGGGGCAGAGCCAGAAGGGAGAGGAATATTACTGGATGCATCAAGCCTCGGTTTTGGTTTACCTAAGCAGATGCACAAATTGGCTGATTAAACTAATTAAGCAGATTTTCACCAAAAAAAAAAAATACTAATTAAGCAGATTATAATATGACAATCATTGATAGTAACACTTAGCAAAAGTAGCTAAGTAATAATCGAAGGCAATAAATGTGATGCATGTAGAAGCAAGAAAATAAAGCAAGAAAATATGTTTCTTTTGTTCTGAGAAGTGAGTATGTTGGCTTATTGCTTGAGATTAATATATAACCAAGTAGATCAACAGGCGCCTAGTCATATTTAATGAAAATTACAAATGTCAAGAGAAAACAACCAAAATGATTCATCCAATTCTAGTTCTCAAAAGAATAAGCAAGAGATAAGAGAACATGAAGCTTACTTCCAGTTTTGTACTTCTTATTTAAATCCTGGAAAGAGAATATCACAATTCATCAGATTTTATTTAGACTAAAATAATTGCAGTCAAAACCCATGTGAGAAGCAGCAGCAAGAGAAGCAACCTAACCATGGCAAGGTTGAAGTCAATAAGGTAGCCCTTGCTTAGCTTTCGAGAAAAAAGGAAGTTTCCAGGTTTGACATCTCTGTGAACGACTCCCTACATTTAATAGAATTTGAATTTTTCAAATAATTGCATATGTTATGTTTCAAAGTCACATGAGACTCTGAATATGCCAAGGGGAAAGTTTACCTCTTTGTGCAAGCACGCAAGGGCCCTGAACATGCAATACGCATACCATTGAAGCTGAATTATGTCAATTTCTTTTTTCAATACCTACAGTTTGAGAAAGGAAAATTAGCTCCATTTCACATGAATCTAGGGCAGGTTAGAGTATACTCATGAGCAAATCAAATTAAAATCTAGTAAGGCTGAAAGGGAAGTCCATTTCCTGCACATACCAATTTCTCTTTCCAAAACCTAAAGATTGAGAAGGTAAAATTAGCTCCATTAAAGATGAATTTCAAAGATTATGGGTCTTCTCACCACCAAATAATCAGCTTAAAATTGAGAAAGACTGAAAAGGAAATCCATCTCCTGAACTTGATTAATTGATTAAATCAAAAATTTTAATTAAACCTCTGAAACCAAAAAACAGTTATTTTTTCTGATGAAGAAAATACATATTATAAACAGGCTTCAACAATTACCTCAGGTCTGTCATGCTCAACATGTTCTAAAACAAAGCACTCACTGCTGCCACTATTGAAAGAACCTTCAAACTTTATTATGCAGTTTTTACCCCTGCATCATGAAAATAATTATTGCAACTTAAATATAACAAGTATTGCAGCATATGTCATAAACTTACCCAAATCGCTCGAGCATACTCCGCTCATTATTTACATGGTTTTTTGGAGCATTACCATGAGGACCTGTAAAATCACATGTATTTATTGTAGCATCAATATCAACTTATTAAAAACCATTACACAATCCATTTGGTTAGTAATATAAAAATGGTTACATACGAATAACTGTTACCATTTTCTGTTATAAGTTGGAAACTGAACGCAACAAGTACAAAGTAAGAACTGGATTCTTGATGACAAACAAGTAGCTTCAATTTCTAGTATAATGCAAGTAATGGACACTTTGCCCAGGTATTTCTTTTTTTAAATCAAAATAATAAATGCACAGCACAGCCACACAATTAATATAAAAGATAGGTAGTGCTATTTACATTTTATTGCAAGTCTTTTTCCATCAGTAGTTCTTCTAGCTCGGTAAACAGTGCCATAACCACCTAGAAGGGCAAATAAAAAAAGTCAATACAATTTTAATACATATTTGTGACATGCGTAAGAAAGTGGGCGAGAAGAGTCCTATTACCTGAACCTTCTTCTTCCTCTATTGTAAAAGTTTCAAAAGATGGATATGCTTTTTTCTCCACCTGATTCAACAAAATAACCAAAATGCATAATGTGAACACAACACATTAGTTATACAATCTAAAAAACATATTCTAAAGTATGACTTCAACTATTAGTGGAAGGAGCTCACCTTAGAAGTCATGGAGGTAGTCTCTGCCATGTTTTCTTTACAGCTTTGCTTTGATTTCTGCTTCGTAATAAATTTCTGATCATTTGTATATTGACCAGCATTTTTTGGAGCTTTATCAAATTTACTACAGGCTATTGACTCTGCAAGAATTTGCGGCTTTGGTTGTCTGTTATTCTTCTGTTCTCCCTTCAATAAGCAAGAAGATTTCTGAAGCCGCTTATAGGCAGAATGTCTTACTATGTTTAGCAATCTCTCATCGTGGTCCAGATTCAACCCAATCTTTGAACCACTTTCCCCTTCTTCACTTTCATTACATTGTCCTAATGGGTCCTCGCAAGCATTATTTTTACAAGTGCCAGAACTAATCAACCCTTTCTTCAAACCACTTTCCCCTTCTTCATCTTCATTACATTGTCTTAATGGGTCCTTGCAAGCATTACTTTTACAAGTGCCAGAACCAATCAACCCTTTCTTCGAACCACTTTCCACTTCTTCATCTTCATTACATTGTCTTAATGGATCCTTGCAAGCATTACTTTCACAAATACCATTATCATCCACGGGAAGAATAGCATTTTGTTCAAGATTCTCATGGCTAAATGCGTCAAAGCAATCAATTTTCTCCCCAATTCCAATGCTACTACAAACAAGACCCTTATTGCACAAAGAGGGATCTTGGAAACTATCTATATCCACTAGTTTCTTATAAGTTAATTCACTTTCATTCATGAACAAACTATGTTCAACCATGCTTGTGATGGCATCATTAACACCTTCCCTATGTTCAAAACTCGGATCCGCCACCGTCGTGGCGGCGGGACAAACGGAAAACTCTCCATTTGTATCAATACTTAAAGGGATCATAGAATTCCCACAATGCAGCATATTATTATTCCACGATTCAAATTTCATTGCAGCGATATTTCCTCTCATCATAGCCTTTGTTTTATCAGAAAAACTCTGTGACACGCATATTCAGCATGATTAAAGCACAAAACTTTATCTCAACACACTCTAAATAATAATAATAATAATAATAATAATAATAATTACAAATTAAATAAAACTAATACCTCTAAGGAAATTTCATGAACTCTATTACTAATAGCTAATCTCTTGTGATATCTTCCATCTGCTTTCGTTAAAATGTAAAATCAGTGATTAATAGATAAAAAAAATTAAAATTGAAATTAAAATTAAAATTAAAATTGAAATTAAAATTAAAATTAACAGAATTATATATACCTTGTGTGGATGAGAAAAACGACTTGCGTTTCCTGAACGGGGAAGGTTGGAAATGGAGGAAGCGGAGTGAGAAAAACCTTGCGAGAGCGAAAACGGCGTTTGAGGAGGGCGTGACGAGTCCGTTATCCGTAACGGAGAGAGGAGAAGAAGGAAGCGAGGTGACGTGGCGGACGAAGCCAGGGGTTACGGTGAACAAGGAGCATTGCGAAGCAAGGTGTTGAGGTTGAACGGGATGACCTATACGAAGCAAAATCGCCAATAGATGCCACGATTTCTCTTCAACTTCGAAAGGATTGGGTTCGAATTCGGATCCTGAATCAGCCATGGATTGTGGGATTCGGATCTGTGATGTCTGCAACTGAGTTTTTTAGAGAGAGAGAGAGAGAGAGAGAGAGAGAGAAAGAGCGGGATTTTTGAGGGCTTTGAGCTTCGGCGTTTTCCCGCTTCGGGTTTTCTATCATTTAAAACTTTTTTTTTTTTTTGAAGTAGTTTGTAGGAGTGGAACTATTTTAATAACATGATAATGCAGGATTATACAATAATGTTACTGATACTGCATTGAAAGCATTTTATTAAATATATTTCAATATTATAGGACATCATAATATGTGAGCTTTATGTTTATTTAATAATATAGAATATATTTGGATTAGAAAATTAAATAAGATTAAAATAATTATTATAAAAATTGGCAATATATATTTGGATCATGGGCTGGGCCAAGCTCAAGCAATACTTTTGAAAATTGAAAATTTAAATTGAAAAAGGGTTATGAAATATTATTGATTTTTATTTGAATCTGTACATAGGGGTCTCTATTTATAGAGACTTCTTGACCTAATTTTGACCTAATGGGCTTGGCCCAATATACAAGTAACAGACTAAATAAATATAAATAAATGACTACATAATTACTAATAAATGACTACATAATTACTATTTACAACACTCCCCCTCAAGTTTAGGAACATGAAGAGCATCTTTAAGATGTAAGGACTGTTGTAAGTTTATGTCACCAGAGCCCGCAACGGATGTATGTGAGCCATCAGCTATGGCTATAGTATGAGTTCCAATGGTAGGATGATAAGAAGCAAAGGAGTCAGCACAACAAGCCATATGATCAGTAGCACCAGAATCAATAACTCATGAATGTTTAAAATCATTACATGAAGAAAGGAAAGAATGAGTTTTGGGGCTCATACCAGTCAAAGCCAAAGCACTAGTATCAGATGGCTTACTCAGATAATCAAGGATGGTTCGGAGTCGTTCTAACTCATCTAAACGAAATGCAGGTTGGGTCTCATTAGGTGCAGGAGGTATTCCAAAGGAAGTAAAATGCGCTTGACCACGCATCCTTGCCATCTTTTCTAAGACAATTTGCTTTCCATAGAGGCGAAAGCATAAATCCTTGATATGACCTGTTCTTTTACAATAAGAACACCATCGATCATCTCTCTTAGGTTTAGAAGATGCACTATCATAAAACTTTGTAAAGGAACTCCTTTGAGAAGAGGCCATACCGCATAAAAAACAGTCAACGAAAAAGGCTCTAAGCAAAAAAATTCGGAAAAAAATACCAAATGATGTCCGATCTGAGAAAACAGCATAGATCCAGAAAGAGAACAAGGAGACGAGAAGAATGGTGGTGGTCCTGTCCAGAAACACCGCCGGACGCGCCTCCACGCGCCGGAGAAAGCAGCTGCGCGTGGGCTTCACTCGCGGACAAAGAGGCGGCGCGTGAGAGCGCGTGACAAGGCTTCTCCGGCTGAAATTTTTCCGGTGTGGTCGTCCGGTGAGCGCGCACCTGTCTGTGGGAGGTTGCGGTTGAAAAGTCACCGGAAAGGGTTCTAAACGGTGAAGACAGAACTGGTTGAAGGCGGTCGGAGGTGTTTGGGTCGTTTGTGGCGGAGGAACGTTGCGTAGAATGATAGAACGAAAAAAAAGAAGGTCAACAGTGGTCCCCTTGGTCCACAAGGTCCCTGGAAAAATTTTTCCGGTGGCGGCTGATGGCGGCAAGAGGCAAAGAAATTAGGGTTTTGTAAAAAAAAAAAGACAATAGGTGCGAAAGCAGAGCCCTCAGGATCGAGAGCTCTGATACCAACTTGAAAAAGGTTATGAAATATTATTGATTTTTATTTGAATCTGTACATAGGGGTCTCTATTTATAGAGACTTCTTAACCTAATTTTGACCTAATGGGCTTGGCCCAATACACAAGTAACGGACTAAATAAATATAAATAAATGACTACATAATTACTAATAAATGAGTATATAATTACTATTTACAACAATTTAGGACTTGTTTAAATTTTATTTTCCAAAGCGAAAATGATTAAGATATTTTTGTATGCATGGGCTGGCCCAAGCTCAAACAACACTTTAGAAAATTGAAAATTTAGATCTGGTAAGATTTGATGTTCTAATTATCAGTGCATTTTTGACACGTCAAACTCAATGAAATTGATATTCAAGTTATCGTAATATAATAATGAGTTTGATTGATGCATGAAGAAACAATTGTATATTGATTGTTTATTACCCCGCATACCTTTTATTTAATATATTTAGATTTTATTTTCTTAACGTTTACAGTAGACTATGCATTATCAAAACCTACACTAAAAACATAGAAGAGCAAAATCTTTTATTGAAAATGAAATGAGCGGTAATAGTTACCTTCTGGTATTATTTTTTAGAAGAGTTTAAAAGCTTTAATTTTTTACCTGTCCAAAATTTCAGATTAATTTATAAACAACCCGTGAAATTGCCAAGGAATAATCTCAAAAAAAAAAGAAAAAAGATACGACCATTTATTTAAATATTCAATTAATAATAATAAAGTTAATGACGTCGATTGAAGTCAACGAGAGCAAAGAGCAAACACAAGGGACCCATATTCTCTTTGAAGTGGAATAAGAATGGCGATTATCTTCTCACTGTGTCTGTAAGTTGTGATGAAACTGCAATTGTTTGGGATTTGAAAGCAGAGGAATGGAGACAACAATTCGAATTTCATTCAGGTAAAATTTTGATTGTTTTTTTTCTAAGCAAGGGAGAATTCTATAAAAAGAACTCTTGGTGAGAATATTTTAAATGGTGATTATGAATAAATTTTTAATTTTGGTCATTATATTTTGTTGGGGTCCAACACTTGATGTTGAATGCCGCAACAATGTGTCACTTGCAACAAGCTCCACTGACACTATGATACATGTTTGCAAGATTGGCGAAAACCGCCCTATAAAAACTTTTACTGGGCACCAGGTTTGTACAACTCACCTTGTTTTATGCTATGCAGTGATGCGTATGATACTGAGATTGTACTTTAGTTGGAGGGAGAAGGGGTTCATCCCCTCCTATATTGAGAACATGTTAAAAATGGCTAGCAAGGTTAACTATACAGATTGGTGCCTGGTATGGTGCTTCCAAGATGAATACTGACATTCTAAGGTGTCTAATTATTTAGGTGGATTTCTTATATAAATCACCAGCACTACAGGAATTGATTGGGTAACAAAGCCAGTAGTTAGTAACCTGCTTTGATTACTAAATTCGACTTAGCTAGTTTATGTGCTGGTTTGGATTTTTTTTTTTTAATTTAGAAGCTATTTATAAGCATAAGCTAGGTCAAACAAGTTTTGAGAAAAGCTCTTATAATGAAATTTTTTTTTTATAAAGAAGAAAAAAAGCTAAGAGCTAAAAGTTTCTAGGATGAGCTTTTTTTTAAGCTCTTATTTGCTTTTCTTGAATTATGTATATAATTTTCTTGAAATATGTGTTTTTTTTAATAAAGAGTTATAAAGATACAAAGAGATAATTTTCTTGAAATATGTATTTTTAAGTAATTTTTAAGTAAAATTACATGTAATTACCAAACAGCTTTTAGTTTTTTTTTTTAACTTTGGCTTATAAGTAACTTTTAACTTAAGAAAGAGAGGATCCAAACAGGCTCTATAGGTCCTGTTCAGCATTAAGTTGAGATATTTCATTGAAATGCAATATAGTGCTTTGGATAAATTTATACTTTCTGATAATGACCTTTCTGCTATTTCAGAGTGAAGTTAATTGTATCAAATGGGATCCCACAGGTTCATTACTGGCCTCCTGTTCTGATGATAGCACTGCAAAGGTAATATTAGTAATTGATCTTTTCTAATTTATCATTCCATAATATCATGTTTTTTATTAGTTATGCATTATGCAATCAAACATTTATTTAATAAAATATTTTTTTGAGATAAATGTAGCTTTGAGCTGAAGTATATGTGAAATTATCTGTGATTGTACTCTGTATGTTTCTTGTTTCTTGTTTCTTGTTTTGTAGATATGGAGTATGAAACAAGATAAGTATCTTCATGATTTTAGGGAGCATTCCAAGATAACAATTTTTACTATTTTTCAATGTCAGATTTAGTATTTATGTTTGCATTTGAATTTCAAACACTTTTGTTGGGTATATAACTATATAATGTTTTGCAGGAGATATATACTATCAGATGGAGCCCGAACGGTCCCGTTACAAATAATCCTTACAAAAAATTGGTATTGGCTAGTTATATTAGTTGCTTGGTGAAGTTAGATTAATTGTTGTTAATTTACTTTGTAGAAATGAATTTGTTTAGTAGAAAACATTTCAGGCGTAACAAAGGAGGCTGATAGGTTCATGTTAAAAAAAGTAAAAGGAAAACTTCATTTTCACCCACTGCGATCTTGTGATTTATCACATAACCACATGTGATTTTAAACTTATCATTTAAATCTATTATGATGAAACAATTTATCATTTTATCCCATGTGGGTTCAAATTTTCACTCAATTCCCTTGTGGTTACAAAAAATTTCACTTAGACCCCTTGTAATTTAAAAAATAAATATTTAAAAAAATAAATATTTAAAATAAACTCTCTTTTTTTATATCCACATGTAATGCATTTAGAGTTTAAAAAATATTTCAAGTTATTTATTCACAAATTTAATTATAAATTATCTTAATTATTTTTATTTATTTTAAAAATATATGTGAAATTAAAAAAATATTATTTAAGATAAATTTAAATATATTATCAGAATAGGATATTTACTTTCCTTAGATAATTTTATAACAATATCGAGTAAAATTAGATAGAATAAAAATAAGTGAATTTTTTAATTTTAATTTTAATTTTTTTAAACCCTAAATTTATTAGGTGAGGATATAAAATAGAAAAAGGTGTTCTACCAAAAAAAGGGAGTTATTTTTGTAAAATAGCAATGTAATGATTGCATGCGTTGTTAGGATAAAGTTGGAGGGCTTCGCATATTGCAGGGATGGGCGTTGTTGCGGGATATTCGAGGGAGAGAGTATCGGTAACCAGGAGTGGTTATATAAGTTCAAACCAAGTAAAAATTGTTCCAATAAATATAGCAAAAACTATATTTTCAATAAACCACAGCCACTGTCCATAATCGCCAGTGATCCAGAATCATCTTCTTCCTAACGAGCTCATATAAGAAACAAAACACTATTTCGTCGTCTAAAACTCTAGAGGACATTTTAACGCAGTAAAAAGCAAAATAAAGACGGGACAACAGACGAGACACATTTTAAGAAGAGCTCAAGTAAAGAACTACCCAATAAACACCGAAGACCATTTCCACGATTTAGGGTTATTGTTAGGATTGTTTCATCCTCTCTTTGTATTTTGCTCTACCATCGGTAATGGCACAAGAAGGAGATGTTCAGAATGCCGGGGCTAAAATTTTTTCCTTTGCTAAGTATTTATCGGTTGGACCTCTGAATGTCAACGAAGCTGTTTCGTTCTACAAAACAGCCTTCGGTGCAGAGGAGGTTGACCGGTCCCAGTACCGAAAGCACAATATGGAGTTAAAGTATCCTCTTGTTGGCTCAGTTACACTGATGATCGAGGCTCAGACATCATTGTCGGTCCCCACACCAAAGATTCTGTTGAACCGTGAGTTTCTGTTTCTCACATCTTATTCATAGATCTGTTAATGCTGTAGCGTTTTATTTCTTTCAGAATAGGAAGGTCTTACTAGTTTTGAATTTTCAGAATTTTTTCAATGGTTTTTTCTTTTTCTTTTTCTACAGCCATTGATTGGATACCCTAATTTGTTTTTCTTATCATGCAGAAATTTATTTATTTTTTTGTTTGTGATTGATTTTTCTTCGGCTCGTTAATAGAAAATAATGTTTTGCCCAATTGAATTTCTTATTTTATTTCATTATTTACTTAATATTTTATTGATATGATTTTTTATCAACCTAACGTATATACCAGCTCCATGGCAATGACTTTGGAGACTGAGGATGTGGTTGGTGTGGTGGCGAAGGCGTTGAGCGCGAGAGCTTTTCAGAGAAAACATGATTCAAATTGGGGTGGGAACAGAGTTATGGTTGAGGATCCACATGGCTATGTTTGGCTCATCCGTACCCCGATATCCTTTTGTGCCCCGATACCCTCAGAAGGAAGAATTTATTTTAGCAAAGATATGCGCCAACTCGTCATACCTTTCGACAATTCTCATTTAAATTTTATAATTTTTAAAATTCTTACAAATGATTTATTTGTCAACTCGTCGTATCTTTGGACAATTCTCATTTAAATTTTATAATTGTTGAATCGCTTGGCCGGTTTCTCTGTATCGTGTAGCGTGAATCATATTGAATCTTAAGATACAAAAATATAATACAAAATAATGTAAAAATATACAATATAATTAATATCATATAAATCCATATTCTAAAAAAGATCCAATAACTAAAATACATAAGTAACTAAAGAGTAAATAACTTATTCCCCTACTCATCAATCATCAAAACTGACCGACCACTTCTTTGCATTTTGTTTGCGCAACCTTCTGTTGGTTTAATTTGAATCAATTTTCTTATTGATTTATTTTTTTTGTATTTTGAAGATTGAAGAGATTCAGAATATTTATTTAATTATTTTCTTTGTAAACTTAGATTTTCTAGTTTGATTTTTGAGTTTAAATCACAAATCAAATCTTTACTTTTTTTCATATAAAAAATTATAATTTTTGATTTAATTTTTATATCGTATGATACAATATCTTATTGTATGATATAACCTCCTTTCCAATACACCCCCTTGATATGTATCAGTGAGCTTACGATTCGTGTCGTATCATACTATACGTATCTTGCATTATACGATTCTAATAACTATGCTTTTTAACATTGATTAGTGTATAGAAAATTTTTTTACAGATGACTTACAACTCTTTTTTATTGTTAATAAAAATTCTAAATTTTAATCCGTTTTATTTCCAAGATATTAACAAGTTGAAACTTGTTTTTGATGTTTCCAAGTTCAGTTCAACATGTCTTCAAACAAAAAATTAGTACAGTGTATTAAAACTTCACTAATGTTTAAGACGAGGTTAACAAGAATTAAATGTTCACAAAATCAAGTTGCTATTCACAAACCATTTCACCAATAAAGAAAATAATAAATTTGCCTCTCACGCCATTGCATATAAAATTCATTTACGAGGTTGAAAAATGCAATTCGAAAGCAACATTTCTCTTACCTAACTATTTTCTAGCAGGGATTTTTTTAAGATTTTCTTTGCCATAATGGGATTGTCCAGTAACATCCCGGTGGCTGACGAGGATAGGGAGTGATCGCCGGTGCAAAGAGGCACGAACAAGGAGCAGCTCCTGTCATGCTTCCAGCGAAGGGGTGCATGAATGAATCGAATACACACCCGAAAGAGAGGGATTCCAAAGACTTTAGTGTACAGTTGGGGATAGCTTACAAGATGGCACTCCGTGCGTGAGGTACAAGCGGTGTTCCTTGTACTGTGGGTTGTAGACGAATGTAATCCCTACATTTTGTTCTCTGGCCAAAAGGATTAATTACACACATGACATGGATATATGCTGCATTGCACAGATTTTGGAAATGATATTATTATACTGTTTTGGAACTTATATTGCACATGTAAGTGAGCTTGGGGTGGAGAGATCCTTGAGGACCCCTTCTCTTACTGAGATTTCTTTTTAGATATCTCACCCCTCATTGGGGCACATTTCAGGTACAGATACCTCGGGGGTCAGGTATCTAGCGGCAGGAGGCCAGAGTTGAGTTGAGATGCATGCTGTTTTTTTTTTGATAACATAAAGGGGCATGGCCCCAAACAAACAGAAGAAAGAAAAAAATAAACATACAAAGCAAAAACAACAACTAACCAGGGTCTATATCTCTGCAAGAGATAAGACCCTGAAGGTCATGATCAAAAAGCTGCGCCAGCTGCGCAGGCATGATTCTATGATGTCGAAGACCAGAATCCTTTTGAAGAGCATACTTTGCTAACCAGTCAGCACAAACATTTTCCTCCCTTGGAATAAGATTACGGGTTACCTCCCAGTTTTGTGATATGATTGCTTGTATCTTAGCCACTATACGCGGCTGACAAGCTGCATTGCGATCTGCAAGCATAGTGAAAACTTCAGCTGCATCACCTTCTAGTTCCACTCTCTTAAATCCCATCCTCCAAACCATTTCTAGCCCTACTAGAGTACCCCACAGTTCTGCCATGATTGGGGAGCAAGCACCAATATGGTATTCAAAGCCTCCTAACCAGAAGCCATCATCTGTATTCAACAGTCCACCACACGCGGCTATTTGAGTCGATCCTGAAACTGCTCCGTCAACGTTGATCTTAACCCAGTTACGCCTTGGTGGAATCCAATGAAACTGACGATTTGCATGGCTGCTGTTAGAAGCCACATTCTTCCTGCGCCTACAGTTTTCCAACTCCTCAATATACATGCGAATTAAATGAGGGACATTGAGAGGATACCTGAAAGTTGTATCATGGACATTTTTATTTCGCCAACCCCATAAGAACCAGTAGGAAACAAAAAAACAATCACGCCATTCATCTGCGGTCCATTGGTTCCAGGAATTATTGATATTATTTTCAATCCAATCCCTAAATTCCAAGTTGTAAAACGTAACTCTGTGAGTAGATGACACCAATACATCCCAGACTTCCTTAGCATGCTTGCAGTCACGCAATACATGTAAATTAGTTTCCACTTCCCCTGGACAACTCATGCAATGATTAGAATCACCGCTCCATCTAGCTGATCTATCTTTGGTAAGGAGACGACCATGCATAATTAACCACATACAAGTTTTAACTCTCGGTGGTCCATTCCAATTCCATAAACAAGTCCAGGAATTTTTTATATTCGTACAAGGAAAATTAAGCAAGGAACGATATGCAGTTTTAACCATTGAACACCCAACCTTATGATTTCTCCAAATCAAGCGGTCATTCCCATTTGAATCATTTGGAGGAATCACTGCTGAAATCCTTGCAATCACTTGATCATCGAGATACTGGCGTAAATGAGGCACATGCCATTTACCAGTATCATTATTCACGAAGGCACTAACTGGGAGGTTCATGTCATCCATTGAAGGATTATTTATTTCCAATGAAGCAAGAATACCTGGTAAGCCCAGCCAATTATCTTGCCAGAAAAAAGTGTCATTGCCATCACCTAGCTCCTATTGCATGGCTTGGAGAAATGATGGCCAGATGCTACAAAGATGCATGTTGTTTTACTGATATGCCTGGGTGTTGACCATGCTTTATTTCCGTATATTGTTATCTGATTTGAGACTAGTTGGCTATGTTGCCTTATTTGGTGAGCATGGGGGTTGTCCATGTCACATTAATTTTTGTTATGTTGGAGTTTATCTGAGTCGTATAATGTATTAGGATATTGTCCGGTATACATGTTGTAGTTCCGTGACTAGATACACAGTTATTTATTCTATGAGGTTATTCTGTTAGTCTTTTATTGCAATTTACATACAGGCGATATTTTGAAAAATGATTAAGTAATCAACTTGGTTAATAATAATGACATCATAATTGAAAAGAAAAGTTAGCTTATGCATTTAATTAGCTGCGCCATTACCATTGCATGTTTAATACACCGGGTGTACAGGGGTGTTACACAATGGTTTTAATTATTAGCCTTAGATGTTAATGTTACGCTAATGCATTATATCAGATGAACGCTTTGAAAATGTTTTAGAAAATATTTTGGAAAAAGTTTACTCGTATTTTTATAAGACGCCTTATTATTTTGTTTTAAATAAAGTCTTCCGTTGTGTATGCTAAATATGATGTATGTTAACAACCGGAGTACTACGGGGTATTACATTTATGGTATCAGAGCAGTTTCACGGGGATGTTCACTGATGTATTGCTTAAGTGTTAGAACTATTTATTGAGTGTCTCTTGAGTGTCATGATATTGCATATGCTATCACTGGATTGAGCGCAGCTAATTTATACCTTGTGCAATTTTGTGTAGTGATCATGGCACCTCGGGGGAGACCCATGCGAATAGTTCAAAACCCGCCCCCTGTCCTATTGCTGCAGCTATAGCAGCATTACAGCAAAACCTGAATGAAACCAGGGAGGCTGATTTGAAAAGAATTGAAGAGGCTCGCGAGTTGGATAGGGAGCAGATGAGAAGGGCTAATGAAGAATTGATGGCCTAAAACAGATTGGCAAATGCAGAGATGATGAGATGACTGCTGACTGAGGTACGAGGCGGACCTCCACCACCTCCTTCACCGCCAGTTACACCACCTATGCAGCAGCAGGATGCACGTGTCGTTGATCCCATACTGATTCTTGAGCTTGTCGTGCTGAGACAGGAAGGGGCAGGAGAGGCCCACCAGGAGGCAGAGGCATCCGTCCACGGGAGACGCGTGAGGCAGCCGGTGATAGAGATTGATAGATCAGCAGGGCCGCCTATGTTTGACCGAGAGACCAGAGAGCGTATGTTGAATTCTTTCAGGAAGCATTCCCTACCTCACTACAAGGGTGGGAAAGACCCCATAGCAGCACTAAAGTGGCTTCAGGAGATGGAGCGTATTTTTCAGGTTATGGAGTGTGATGCCAACACAAAGCTTCTGTATGCTGTGTATATGTTACAGGGAGACGCAACAGATTGGTGGAACAATGTCAGGCACCCACTTGAGTGCCAAGGGTATGCCATTACATGGCAACTTTTTGAGACATTTTCTGATGAAATACTTCCCTGAATAAGCTAGGGAAAAGAAAAGAAGTGAATTCGAAGACTGATGGGACGAAAATTCGTTCCCATCTAAGTCCATTTTGATGGCAGAATACCATTCGTTCCCTCATCTGATGAGCAACTTTAGCACTAAAAGCACATGTTTAATATATTTATGACAAAAACACAATGGGCAACAGATGGTGACGTAATCCTTTGAAAATATACCAAAATGGGAACGGATTTGGAACATTAAATACACCTGCTCCACTAACTCAATCTCTCTGACCACTTTTCAGGAAACATTGAAAAGAAGTTTCCATAAAGCATAAGCGGTGCAACAATCAAGCAAGAAGAAACGTGCGCAGCAGAAAATAAACGGTTCCTATTGGCTAAGAGGAAAGTGTAAGATCCTGCACCGTTAATTAATGAAGTTAATTAATTAAATGTGATAATTAGGAATAATTCCATAATTGACCCTAATAATTACTTTGAGGCTTTAATAATTATAGTATGTGAGTAATAATGCTGAAAGTCGCTTTTCGGACGAAAAGTGCAGATACCAGTTCTGCTACCCGGTATAAATGCGTACCGGTGAAGTATCCTGGAAAATTATAATGAGTCCATGAATATTCCTAGAATAATATGTAGGACTAGTAAAACAAGTTTCAGGTCAAAATAATGAGAACTGGTGCCAGAACTGATACTGGCTATGAAAAAGCGCGTACCGGAAAAGTGTTGCGAAAAATATAATAAAAATATGATAAATCTTGTAAAATTGAGTAGGTTCAGAATCCTGAGTTTGGGATTTAAATGCTAAGCGTAGCAATTAACGATAATATTGTGTGTTTAATTGTTAAGTGGCTATATATATAACATTTCTGCACAAAACCCTAGGCCATACATTCTTCATACGTGACTTTGGTGGCTGACCAGCATTCCCTCATTGCTCCATTGCTTTCCTTCCTCAATTTCTTGAGCTTTGAGGCATATTCCTTCACGAAAACTTTTCCTAAACACTTGTGGTGAGTAAGAGTGGGCATTGGGAATGTGTTGGTGGCCTTGTTCTGAGTTTCCAGCCACTGTGAGTTGGTGAGGGTGCTGAACTTCTGTGGTTTGGGTGTTGGGAAGCCATGGTCATGGCATTTGGAGGTCCAAGTAGTGACCTTTGAGGTGAAAGAACCAGCCTTGAGCATCATTTTCGTTTTCCTTGGGAAGTCAGAGTTTGGGGAGTTGATTGGTGAGTTCCTTGAGCATTCGCTTTGCTGTTTTGAACCTTGGTAAGCCTTACCACCTTGATCATGAGTTATTTGGTTAAAAATGGAACCTTGATGCATGTAATGAACAAAAGTTGATAACTTAAGATTGGGTAATGCTAAACACACCTAGAAATGCATGTTCTAGCTTATGTATTCGTTAAATGAGTCACCTTTGAGAAGGATATCTCGCGAAATGCAGAACTACATTCTGTCGCGAAATATCTGGATATGGTATCCGGATATGATATCCGGATAATGATATCCGAACATGAATATCCAGATATGATATCCGAATATGGAATATCCGGATATGTCCCCGACATATATCCGGATATTCTGGGTTTTCGAAGAACAGTAGCTGCACTGTTCATACAGAAGGCTATTGGGGGTTTGTGGGCCCTAGATTGATGAAGTTGAACTTCTGTATTAATTAACTAAGTCAAAACCTATGCGTTTTAGGGCTTGTGGCTTTGTGAGAAGCCTAAGGACGTAAAACGTAAAGAAAATGCGTTGTCTTTATTGTATGCTTAAAGAGTATGTTTATTGATATAATGTTGGCCCAAAACAGATTGTGATTCTGCTGTGTGTTGGACTTGAGCTGTGTGGAGGCAGTGGATCCTAACAAGATAGAGGCAGTGATGGATTGGGCGAGGCCCAAAACTGTTTCTGAAGTTAGGAGTTTCTTGGGTTTGGCTGGGTACTACAGGAGGTTCATTGAGGGATTCTCCAAGATGGTCTTGACGTTGACTCGCCTTACTCGTAAGGAGACTCCGTTTGTGTGGACTCACAAGTGTGAGGATTGATGTCAGGAGTTGAAGGAGAGATTGACTACCGCACCTGTGTTGATCCTTCCTGATCCTGATGAGCAGTTTGAGCTTTACTGTGATGTTTCTGGAAAGGGGTTGAGTTGTGTTTTGATGCAGACTGGTAGAGTTGTTGCTTTTGCTTCGAGGCAGTTGAAGCCTCATGAGGAGAACTACCCAAGTCACGACCTGGAGTTGGCGGCCATTGTGTTTGCTTTCAAGACTTGGAGGCATTATCTTTTTGGTTTGAAGTTTGTGTGTTCAGTGACCACAAGAGTTTGAAGTATCTTTTCGACCAGAAAGAGCTGAACATGAGGCAGAGGAGATGGATGGAGTTCCTAAAGGACTACGACTTTGAGCTGAAGTATCATCCTGACAAGGCCAACGTGGTAGCGGATGCTTTGAGCCGGAAATCCGGGAGCCTATCCAGTTTGTTGCTTTGTAATTTTGATGTGGTGGAGAAGTTCTGAAATCTGGCAGTGACCTCTCCGGGTAGGGGTGCACTTTTCGAGATGGAAGCAGCAGATGTTGTGAATGAACTTTTGGAAAGGATCAAAGAGGCACAAGTGTAGAGAGAGTGCTTGGACTACGTGAAGAACCAATACAGTGTGTCTTGGAATGAGGATAGACTCCTGTTGTTTCAGAAGAGGATCGTGGTTCCTCGAGGTCCGTTGACCGAAGAGGTTATGGCAGAGGCCCATAAGGGCTAATTCTCAATCCACCCTGGTGCCACAAAGATGTATCAAGACCTGAAGAAGAACTTCTGGTGGCCAGGCATGAAGAAGGACGCTGTTGTTTTCGTGTCCAAGTGTTTGGTTTGTCAGAAGGTGAAGATTGAACACCATAAGCCATCTGGTAAGCTTCAACCTCTTGAGATTCCGGAATAAAAATGGGAGAGCATTTCCATGGACTTCGTAGTGGGTTTGCCCAAGACTCAAGCGAGTTGTGACTCTATCTGGGTCATTGTGGACAGATTGACGAAGTCTGCCCATTTTCTTCCAGTGAAGGTGAGCTTCACTACAGAGCACTTGGCCAAGCTTTATGTTCGCGAGATTTTGAGCCTTCATGGGGTGCCCGAGAGTATCATTAGTGATAGGGACCCGAAGTTCACGTCTCGGTTCTGGGAGGCGATGCAGGAGGCTTTCGGTACGCAGTTGAGATTGAGTACCGCCCATCACCCTCAGACTGATGGACAGACTGAGAGGACCATCCAGACCTTGGAGGACATGTTGAGGGCTTGCACATTGGAGCAGGGTTCAGCATGGGATAGGTACCTTCCGTTGGTTGAGTTTTCTTACAACAATAGCTTTCATGCTAGCTGGGCATGGCACCCTACGAAGCGTTGTATGGTAGGAGGTGTCAGACTCCTACCTGCTGTCGGACTCCGGCAGTATCCCGACTTCAGTGACAGGTATGTTTCTGATTTTGAAGACAAAATCCTTGAAAGGTGGGGTGAATGTAAGAACTCACACCGTTAATTAAGGAAGTTAATTAATTAAATATGATAATTAAGAAATAATTCCATAATTGACCCTGATATTTACTTTGAGGCTTTAATAATTATAGTATGTGAGTAATAATGCTGAAAGTCATTTTTCGGACGGAAAATGCAGATACCGGTTCTGCTACCCGGTATAAATGCGTACCGGTGAAGTATCTCGGAAAATTATAATAAATCCATGAATATTCCTAGAATAATATGTAGGACTAGTAAAACAAGTTTCAGGTCAAAATAATGAGAACTGGTGCCAGAACTGATATTGGATATGAAAAAGCGCGTACCGGAAAGGTGCTGCGCAAAATATAATAAAAATATGATAAATCTTGTAAAATTGAGTAGGTTCAGAATCCTGAGTTTGGGATTTAAATGCTAAGCGTAGCAATTAGCAATAATACTCTGTGTTTAATTGTTAAGTGGCTACATATATAACATTTCTGCACAAAACCCTAGGTCATACACTCTTCATACGTGACTTTGGTGGCTGACCAGCATTCTCTCATTGCTCCATTTCCTTCCTTCTTCTATTTCTTGAGCTTTGAGGCATATTGCTTCATGAAAACTTCTCCTAAACACTTGTGGTGAGTAAGAGTGGGCATTGGGAGTGTGTTGGTGGCCTTGTTCTGAGTTTCTAGCCACTGTGAGTCGGTGAGGGTGCTGACCTTGTGTGGTTTGGGTGTTGGGAAGCCATGGTCATGGCATTTGGAGGTCCAAGTAGTGACCTTTGAGGTGAAAGAACCAACCTTGAGCATCATTTTCATTTTCCTTGGGAAGTCAGAGTTTGGGGAGTTGATTGGTGAGCTCCTTGAGCATTTGCTTTGCTGTTTTGAACCTTGGTAAGCCTTACCACCTTGATCATGAGTTATTTGGTTAAAAATGGAACCTTGATGCATGTAATGAACAAAAGTTGATAACTTAAGGTTGGGTAATGCTAAACACACCTAGAGATGCATGTTCTAGCTTCGGTATTTGTTAAATGAGTCACCTTTGAGAAGGATATCTCGCGAAATGCAAAACTGCATTCTGTCGCGAAATATCCGAATATGGTATCCAGATATTGATATCCGGCTATTGAAATTCAGATATGGGGTCTTGTAATCTCCGAATATGGATATCCATATATGCATATCCGGATATGCATATCCGGATATGATATCCAATATGGGATATCTGGATATGTCCCCGACATATATTCGGATATTATGGGTTTTCGAAGAACAATAGTTGCACTGTTCATACAGAAGGCTATTGGGGGTTTGTGGGCCCTAGATTGATGAAGTTGAACTTCTGTATTAATTAACTAAGTTAGAACCTATGTGTTTTAGGGCTTGTGGCTTTGTGAGAAGCCTAAGGACGTAAAATGTAAAAAAAAAAGGCATTGTCTTTATTGTATGCTTAAAGAGTATGGTTATTGATTTAATGTTGGCCCAAAACAGATTGTGATTCTGCTGTGTGCTGGACTTGAGTTGTGTGGACTCTTGGCATTGGGTAGTTAGCTTGCAAGGTAAGCTTTTGTGTCCTCGGTTTTGCCATTGTTGGTTCCACCATGTCCTATGGGGGGATGATTTATATGCATGATGTTGTTTTCATGTATTGTTTTAATAAATGCTATTAAGCTGTTATATGCGAGTGCCTTTATGATATGCATGTGGTGTTCCACTTATACGGTAAGCCTAAGTATGTGGGGACATACAAGATGGTGAGGCTGTGGGTGAGGTGCAAGCGGTGTTCCTTGTACTTATTGTGGGGTTGTAGACGTACGTCCTGCATTTCTCTGGCCAGTAGAATAGTGATAACACACATGGCATGAATATCTGTTGCACTGCATAGTTTTGGAACTTATATTGGAATTACTGCTTTTGAACTTATATTGCACCTGTAAGTGACCTTAGGGTGGAAGATCCTTGAGGACCCCTTATCTTACTGAGATTTCTTGTTTAGAGATCTCACCCCACGTTTGGGGACGCTTACTTCAGGTTCAGGTAACCCAGGGGTTGAGACCTCTAGTGGCAGGAGGCCAGAGCTGAGTTAGATATTACTGTTAATTGCTGACATGTTGGATGCTGGATATGCCTGTTGCTTTTATGCTTTTAGCTTCAGTTATTATTATGTTGTTGCTGTTGAGACTGCTGTTGGGTGGGCTTTGTTGCCTTATTTGGTGAGCATGGGGTTTGTCCATACCACATTAATTGACGATGTCTTGTTTTTAGTTATGAGTCGTAATAATGTATCAGGATATTGTCCAGGCTACGGGTTGTAGTCCTGTGATATAGATACTCACTTTATTTATATTTTGAGATATTTCAGTTAACTGTCTTTGCAATTTACATACAGACGATATTTTTATAAAAATGATAAGTAATCAACTTGGCTGAGTATAATGACGTCATAATTGAATTTAAAGAAAAAATTATTCCACATTTTAATTAAGCGTGGCTTAATACGATGACATGTTAACAAACAGGGTATACACGGGGTGTTACAGAAAGCAAGGCATGGGGAGGATCAGAAGGAAAGACAAATCTTAACAATAACTATCCCGTCTAGCCACTTGCGCCCCTCAAAGCACTGTTCACACCGCCCATTTCATGCAGTTAAGAAAACAACTCCAAGGGAATTACGCATTTTGTCATTCGTTCTTGTGCCTATAAATAGGACGTTCCAGCAAAAAGAAATCATCGAATTCCTTAAGAAGAGATCACTTAGTTTATTTTGTAATTTTTCTTTCGTATAATTTTAGCTGTAGTTAAGTGACAACACTTCTTCTCTATTTTGTATCATCACAAGACTCATGACGAGCAGCAACCATATTCTCCACTTTTCACTTTTGTTGTAACTTAGTTTGTTTCAAGTTAAATATAAATGTTATTTCTCTCCTTTCCATTCATCTCTGAACTGAATCTTGGATCTATGAGATTTCAATTTGGAATAATTATGTTTAAAGTAATAACAATGGGCTAAACTGTATATGGAACAAAAAATCTATAAAGTTCTTAAAAAATTATTTTCAAAACTCTTGTACTGAAACTTTTGTATTTCTCTAGTTAAATGAGCTATAATCATTGTGTATCAATAGAAATTGAACACATACTAAGGAATTTCCATAAAGAATGAATTTCAGACAGCTTGGAGTTAGACAGAATCCCCCAGTAGAAAACACAATTCAGATGGTTACATAATAATTTGCATGAAATGTAAATAATTCAAATAAAAAAGTTAATAAGGATACTTCTACATTTGTACACGTGACAAATTTTGCATGTAAAAGTTTTCTGAAATTACAAAACCAGTCGCCCTCAAAGTTTCATACTAGGCGTAACTTACGTATTCCACTTGATCGTAAAAATGCAAAAATAACGAAGAAACACTAATTTTTAAAAGACATAGAATCAACACTGCTTGCTGTGGAGTTTGGAACATAGGGAAGCTGTTAATGATCCCAGCCAGAACAAGCATGTTCAGAGAAGAGATTTATGGATCCTGATGATAGTTTGTTCATAACTGAAAGTGACTCAACTTATAAGGTAATGAGCATATTAGATTTAACGGAATGCAAACTTTTTGTTGACCTCTCTGCCACTAGATTCTAAAATCCGTCGTTGTGCAATAAGGGTCTTGTTGGTAGCATTGGATTTTGGGAGAGAACGGATCTTAGAAACTAATTGGTAGAGAAAGGTCAACCAAGAGTTTATATTCCGCAAATCTATCCATATCCATTAGCATCTTATAAGTCAAGTCACTTTCAGTTATGAACAAATTATCACTGGCTTTAATCATAGATCCATAAATCTCTTATCTGAACATGCTTGTGCTGGCATCGTTAACAGCTTCCCTATGTTCAAAACTCGGCGCCACCACTGGACAAAACCGTTTTTTGGTATAAGGGCCATCCATAAAATCAGAAATTTCCAATTCAGGTAACCAATACACAACCAAATCAGATTCAAGATTATAAAGATGTTACTTTGTCAGATGTCAAATTTTAGTAGCAAACAGGGATAGTTGTTAAACAAGTACACATTCCCGGTGAGGATGAACACATAACATTATAAAACATCTTAGATAGGCTTGATCTTGAAGTGAAGTGAAATAAGAGAGAAGACGAAGCACTTCAAATCCTGCAAACAGTAATTGTAATAAGAATAAACAAAAGGCATTAGCTGACACAAAGCAAATCTGGCATTAAGCAAACAAAGGGCGGGGTTCTAATAATTATTTCTAGGGTCCACAAGGCTAAAAATTTCAGACAGAATAATAATATATCAGGGAGGAGAGATGAATCACTATATCTAAAACATGATCAAATACAGTCAAGAAAACACAGCAGAGGAATTTTCAAATATCAGTTAATTTGACATTAGAATTAAGAAATTGAAATTCTCACACAAAAAATATTGCTGAATTTTAGGTCTAAGTATGGTATCAGTTTAGTAAGTTGCTAGGACAGTTTAATTTTAGTTTTCTTTATTCTGAGTTATGTACTATTTTACTAATGTTCATAGTCCCTCATCAAGGCTGTGGTATTTTCTGTTCAGTTTTAAAGCTGTTTTGTTCTCATTTGGTCTTTGCTAGTTTTGATACCCATTACTGAACTAGGAAAGTCTTTTTAAGTTGATGGTAGTCCTAAATCTACCCAAATTGACAAGAAATTCTTCTATAGACTTCTGCTACAGACAAGTAAATAGAAGAATTTCTCCTAAATAATGGGAATACTTCAATCTTTTATTTTGATTAATGTGGGTTACACAGTGGGAGGCAATCCTCTCTCTTCCCAAAAGGGATCTGCATTCCACACGATTTCATCCCAACGTTAATACTTAATACCAAAGGACACTGGGCTTCATAGCTAGACAGATTTCTTTTCTAAGTCAATTCTGTCCATTTGATACTTTAAATAACTCCCCTTAAAGTACTACAAATTACATAACCCTAAGACATCTATCTTTTGATTTAACCTGAAACCACTGTTTATATAAGTCTGCATCACCATAGAAACTACCTTGATCTAACTCCATTTGGCTTGTAAATGAATCCAAACCCATTACATATGAAATCCCATGGCACAAAGCAAAGTTAAATCTATGACCACGAACACCATCTCAGTATGATCCTTGAAGATCTATAACTGTTTACCACTCACGGAAATTTTAAAATCTTTTTAGATTGGAAAAAGAACAACTGGTTTTGCACTCTTACTGAATTTCCCAGTCTTGTTCCCAGACGCTTAGCTCATAGTTAAATCTATGACCACAAACACCATCTCAGTATATGATCCTTGAAAATCTATAACTGTTTACCACTCACTGAAATTTTAAAATCTTTTTGGATTGGAAAAGAACTGGTTTTGCACTCTTACTGAATTTCCCAGACGCTTAGCTCATCCCTGTTAGTCAGACTCGCAGCTTCAAAGAATGGTTACTAGTCTTCCAAAGTTATTAAGGTGTGAGTCATGTGAACTTGGAAAGCATGTCGCATCCTGTTTTGTTATTCATTATGATGTATGGGGTCCAAGTTGTGTTTCTATCTCTTTAGGTTTTAGGTATTTTGTTACCATTATTTTGAACTATAGAATCTTCAATTCATAGGAATACAATAATCTCAACAAACCTAACTTTAGTATTTTATTTCCTCTCCTTTCATATATCCACTTTCTTATAACTGAAACATGAGACCATACAACCTTTTCTCTGCAGGTGTCTGATAGCAGTTCCCCAATTAAAAAGGTGTATATTAGAAGGAATAAAGCAGAGAACAGGGGAATAGAACTCGAGTCAGTTTCAGGGAATTTTTTAATATACTCCAGGAGTACCAAATTTTTTGGTGCTCCTTTTCCTTTTCTGGTAAAAAAAAAATTACTCTAGTCTTTGGTTGTGCATGTTTTCCTTTCTTACGACCATATAACAATCATAAGTTGGACTTTAGAAGCAGTGAGTGTATATTTCTTGGCTACTCTCCAAATCACAAAGGCTACAAATGCCTTAACTCCTCTGGTCGACTGTTCATTTCAAAAGATGTCCTTTTTAATGAAACAAAATTTCCATACACCTCTTGGACAATTGTGAGTTCCTCCTTTTCTGCTGGTTCAGCCTCACAGCCTATTTCCAATTTAATTCCATCGGTACCTTCTACAGTACCTCATTCAGATACAACCATCTCTGGTCAACAGTGTGACTCTCCTTTACAACAGTGTGACTCTCCTCTCCCAGCTTCCAGGACATCTCCTTCTTCCTGTTCAGACTCATTCAATCCAGATGTTTCACCATCATCATCCTCCAAGACAGCAAGCACTTCACATTCCAACAGTGATGTATCACCTTCAAGTTCATGTACTCCTTTATTCTCTCCAAATTCAGATTCATTTAGCCCTTCTTCTTCTTCTAGCACCAGTTCTGGTTCGGAGTATGTCCCCTCTGGTCCTCTTCACTCTTCTCCTACTCACACTATCCTCACACGATCCAAATCTGCTCACATGCCTCAGATACTACTGACTTCCCTTGAACCTACCTCAATCAAACAAGCTATTGCCAGTCCAAATTGGCTTACTGCTATGCAATCCGAAATCAATGCCCTTCAAGCAAACTCTACTTGGACCTTGGTTCCTCTTCCCAAAAACAGAAAGGCCATTGGATGCAAATGGGTCTTTCGGATTAAGGAGAACCCAGATGGCTCCATTAGCAGGTACAAAGCCAGATTAGTGGCTAAAGGCTTCCATCAACAAGCTGGTTTTGACTTCACTGAAACATTCTCTCCGGTTGTGAAGCCTATTACCATTTGAATCATCCTTACCATTGCTATTTCTTTTGGTTGGCAACTAAGACAATTGGATGTCAATAATGCCTTTCTCAATGGCATTTTAGAGGAAGAGGTCGACATGAAACAACCTCCTGACTTTGAATTTTCAGACAAATCTCTTGTTTGCAGGTTACATAAAGCCCTCTATGGTTTAAAACAAGCACCAAGGGTCTGGTTTGATAAACTCAAAGCATCTCTGTTTCAGCTTGGGTTTACAGCAAGCAAATGTGATCCATCCCTTTTTATCTACAGAAAGTCCAATCACTGTATGTTCCTTCTAGTCTATGTAGATGATATAATCATTACTGGAAGTGATGCTAGTTTTTGTCAATCTCTAGTTTAAAATCTGAATGCTGCATTTGCTCTAAAAGACCTTGGAGACCTTGATTTTTTCCTTGGAATTGAAGTTAAGAAATCATCATCTGGTGGTCTTTTTCTGTCACAGTCCAAATACATTAGAGACTTGCTTACTAAAGCAAATATGGCTGAAGCAAAAGGAATCTCTACACCCCTTCCTTCTGGCTGCAAGTTGTCCAGATATGGTTCTAATTATTATTCAGATCCCTCCTTTTATCGCTCAATTGTTGGAGCATTGCAATATGCAACTCTCACAAGGCCAAAAATTAGCTATGCAGTGAACAAAGCTTGTCAGTTTATGGCTCAGCCTCTTGAGGAACACTGGACAGCTGTAAAACGAATTTTAAGGTATCTTCGAGGTACTCTTAAGCATGGCATGTTGCTGCAACCTTGTCATCCAAGCCATCTCTTTTCTATCACTGCCTTCTGTGATGCTGATTGGGCAGGGGATCCAGATGACCGTAGATCAACATCAGGTGCCTGTGTGTTCTTTGGTTCTAACCTAGTCTCTTGGTGGTCCAAGAAACAAACATTGATTGCAAGGTCTAGCACTGAAGCTTAATATCGTAGTCTAGCACTTGCCACAGCTGAGGTTCTTTGGCTCAAATCTCTGCTTCAGAGACTTCACATTCAGTTTCCCTCTCCCCTGATTCTCCGTGACAATCTCAGCACAGTATCACTGTCCCACAATCAAGTTCTTCATGCCCGTACCAAACATATGGAGCTAGACATATTTTTTGTCCGTGAGAGAGTTCTGGCCAAGGATATTCGAGTTTGTCATATTCCTGCTGTGGACCAGATTGCTGACACTCTCACCAAGAGCCTTTCTGCCTCCCGCTTTGCTGTTCTAAGAGACAAACTCAGTGTGGTTGACTTCCACTCTCTGTTTCATCCACCCTGAGTTTGAGGGGGACTATTAGAGTAAAAGTATAGGGATATATTTGTAATATCTGTTAAGGGTACTTTTGTAATAGACTAAGCATAATTAGTTAGAGTAACTAATTCTGTTCAAACAGAACTAGTGACGTGGCACTTGTACTTAGCTCTATAAGGAGGTCACGTGTACTGGTTCATATCATAATGAGAAATATGAGATACTTTCAACTTCTCTCTCTTCTACTCTCTCTGCACTCTCTCTCTCTTCTTCATCTCTTTCCTGGTTTCTCTGAGTATTGATCTTTTTTTTTATTGACAAAAAGAAAAAATAGGAGCTCAGAAAAAAGAATAGGTCAAAAAAAAAAAACCAGAAAAAAAAAGTTCAAAAAAAATAACCTAGAAAAGAAAAACAAAATAAGAGGCTAGAAAAAAGAAGAAGTCAAAATCATTACCTAAATGAAGAGAGGAGAGATAATGAGTCAAGAGGGAGGAGAGGAGAAGCTGCCCACTGCCAATGTTGTTCAGATGAGTCAAGAGATAGAGAAAGAAAAGAGAAGACGTCGAGTGAGATAATATTCATTTTGTTCAATGTGATTGTCACAGTAAATTTATGACTCTTAATTTTGTATATATAAAATTATATATATCTTAAAGGATAAAAAAATATGTGGCTCACACTAGGACAAAACATAATTTATTAATTCTTTTATATAGCTTGATTGTTTAATTTTTTTTTAAAACAACTATTTAAAATTTGAATAATAGCTTTTGATATATTTCTTTACCCACAAAAAATAAATCATTAGCTTTTGTAACTGCTGCCCATGACTCGTGGGAAAAAATATATTAAAATATATCGAAACCCAATACAAGTCACATGAGTTTGTTTCGACGTCTTCAAATTTATAATGCAGAAGAGAGTGAGAACTCCATTTTTTAACGTAGAAGAGAGAGGGAGCTTCGATTTCATTTTGAACCGCTTTCAGCTGCGATTTTTCGCCAATACAGCCGCGATTCCTCCACTATTTCTGCCGCTACAGCCACTATCACTTTCCAGACGGTGCAGAGCGGTTTCTTGGGGCTGAACACCGCAACCTGCTAATGGAGCAAGTAGCGCCGCTTTTAACTACTATGGTTTCAGTGAGGCATGAAATTGGCTCACTCCTACAATTTGATCCTTTTCTTCTTCATCTGAGAGACAGAGAGACACCAACTCTGTGTAGTTTCTAGAGAGATTTTCTTACAACGACCTAATTTATTGGAGCTAGAAGCACCCATCAAGATTTGTGATTTCCCAAAAAAGCCTCCATTTTTTTTTCAGTACTGATTCAACTCGGTAAACTCGTCGAGTCAACCGAGTTTAACAAGTCAACTCGGCGTTTCAACTGTTTCTACGCAGATTTCGTTCCTACCATTGTTCTAACACGTTTTTGGACCAAAAAACATAGAAACAGACGTTTCTACGTTTGGAAACGACATTTTAACAACACTAATTTAGACAATGTCAATTAGAGAAAGTCAGAAACCTTCTACCATAAGCATCCTAGGAAACTTCGTAGAGACATAAAAAAACTCAAGCAATACAAATAACTATCATGTAAACCATATTTCACAGACAATACATAAAAGAAAAAAGAACAGAAAATCTCACAAAAGAAATCCATCAAAATCATCAATCAATCAGCTCACCTGAACAAGATAGTAAAAGATGCGAAGACCTTCTGGATCTGCACTGCTCTGAACATCCACAAGAGATCCAATCTTTGATGTTGTGAAGGAGATATGCTCATTCCCCATCACAATCTCGAGCTCCTGCCGTCCGACTCGATCAGGTTCCGGCCAGTTGTTATCGTCTTCCTTCATGATCTGAACAAAGACACCAACTAATGAGAAAGCAGAAAAATGCAAATAGCAACCCCCAGAACTCACTGGCAAAAGAATAGGTTAAAATACTCAGCAAAAGGAACTATTCAAATCATCACTTAATTAAATAATGCACCCATAAATCAGATATATATATATGTATATATGTATATATGTATGTGTATATATATATATATATATATATGTATGGATTTAACGTTTCTCCCGTTAACTTGAGATAAGGTTATCTCTGGTGACCCAAGACAGGCAACGTTTTGAGATGCATTAAATGTGATAACCCCTGTATGCATCCAAGGGCTGCACTATTAATTGTATTCGAGTCGTCAATTTATATTACATATGCATATGGAGATATACATATCCTTTAAGCTGATAACATGCTCATCCCATAGAATTTTCAGACAATGGTAATTTATGCTAATAAAATCATAACCAGCCAAAGAAAATCAAACTCTTAAAATTTTTTAGTCCAACAGCCAAGAGATTAGTGCAATAATTTAACTACCAATATCATAGGTGTCATCCTTTGGTTATATCAGTCTAGCAATTTGTTTGATGTATTTGATCCTAAATACTGGAGGTCCTTATATGTCCTGTCACTGTATAATGCGTAAGAGAAATTGAGTACCTTAGCAAGTTATCAAGAATATATGCGCGGCTGATAAAAATTAAATTAAGCTGAACTTTAAGTACATGTCAAAGTGATCTAGCTTAGATACTCAAGCAAAGATTGTATAAGATCTATATATACACGAGCTGTATTTTATGCAGATCAGTTACGCAACAGCTTTTCGAGCAATTAACTATGAGTCACTTGAACTATACGGCAGTTCAATAGGCAATAAGTTTTTCAATTTTATTGAATTTTTTTTTCCCAGTCGTATCACAATAAAATAGAAAGCAGAAATACTAGAGTTGTAGTTATGCACGAGTCAAAAATATCATTTTGTAAATTTCTTCTAAATAGTACCACAATGCATATCTTATAAAATATTAGATACTTAAATTTAAATCCAAAATGGTTGATTTGAACTTCGACCCAGATTGCACAAGTTAAAAGGGACTTAAATAATTAAGGAGGATGATCACAAAATATAAGATCCAAGCTTACTTGACTAACAGGGACAAGTTATTACGGTGAAGTCAACCTTTTGTACTACACCAATGGATACATTTTGTATGCAATAAGTCCTTATAATTCAGCTTATCAAGTATTCCAGGGCGTAATTAAGAAGAACAGGTTACAAGTTATAAGAACCATATTCACACCAGGCTTAAGTAGATCAATCAAAGTTACAGAGAATGTAGAAGATAGTCTCTCAATGAATTGAGTCAGGGACAACAAATATTTGACAGCAATGGCCAAGTGTAGCAGAATTGAAGATTGAGCTCAAATTTCAGCAAACCAGAATGTAAATGCTTACATTAATAATACATGGGTCTGAAGTCTTATGTAGCAGTTATATTTATTTATTTGTTTATTAATATTTATTTATTCAATTTTTTTTTACAGCAGCATCACAATTTAGATGATATAGCAGAGATTACGATAAAAATTCAACCACTTTTACATAGTCTACTTAGTAAGCCAAGACAATATAATTCAATGCAAGTGCCTGATGTAATGAAAATAATCAACCCAAAATCAGTATAGAACCAAGATAGATGATTGATGGAAGATATATCAATACCAATCTAATTTTAAATGAGTCAAAGATAGGTAGCTATAAACACCAATAGCAAACTATAAGAGTCGTGTATGTTTTTCCTAATACCTAAGCTTGATGCAATGGAACAAAAAGAACTTCGTCAAAATGACTCAAGACAGCACAAAAGATTTACACCGTAATAATACACCTAATTGCATTTTAGAATGCATTTATTTATCAAAGCGGTGCTAGTTAAATTATGCAATAGGATACAATTGGTATATTAGCTGAGTGCAGCAAAAGAACAATCATAGAACCTTTTTATGAAGTAGTCAATTGATTAGCAAGTTGGCGAAACACTTCACCATGCCAATCATAGACAAAACAGAACAAGAGCAGCAGTTGGTACAGATCAATTTACACAGCTTAAATATAATGAAGTCCTTATAATTGTTTCTCAAGCACCAAGGCAATTAGGCCAATAAGTTTTAGATTCGATCTATCAATTATCAGATGTCAACAATCAACAAGACAGCAAGGTATTCAAGCATCAACTTGACATCTAGGAGCAGTACCATAAAAGATAGATATGTCATGTTATTTGAACATGCTTATCTGAACATGCTTATCTGAACAGTAGACAAATCTGATTTCAATCTAAACAGAGCAATGTGACCCTAATCTAATTATCTACTTGCTCAACAATCAAAACTATCTTCTTCTTTTTACCAAGCACAAATAGTCTACTCGATATCCAAAGTTTTAATTATCACAGGGTAATTATCTTAATTATGCAAAATTTAAGATAAGGGAAGTATTGAGGAATAAAGTGGGCATTGCTTTACGATACCTCTGTATATACAGCCATTGCTTTA
Source organism: Gastrolobium bilobum (assembly GCF_033153095.1). Classification (NCBI taxonomy): domain Eukaryota; kingdom Viridiplantae; phylum Streptophyta; class Magnoliopsida; order Fabales; family Fabaceae; genus Gastrolobium; species Gastrolobium bilobum. Next base: position 99,798 of record NW_026896197.1, read on the forward strand.
GTTTGACCCCCATTTTAACCATAACTACAACTCTTGGATGTTATACAGCCATTGCTTTTCAATCATACGGTTGGATTCCCTAAAATGCAGAGTATCATAATGTGTACCAACTCATGGAGACCTTCACCTCTAATATCTTTTAAAATTACAATTCTGCCAATAAAATTTTCCTTAATTTCAATTGAACCCTTAAAATGGAACCATAAACGTTGGGGTGTTATTTTTCTCCCACCTTTTTAAAAAAAAAATTCCTCAAAGTTATAACCATAAAAACTAATATAGCCTCAGAATAAATTATAATTACAAAATTACATTTTCTCAAATGACCGGAGAAACATTAAACACTATCTATATATAGGCACTTCAACTGCAAAATGGTCTACTATTTTGTAAACGACCAAAACATACAGAGTCCATTGTTAAATGAAAGTTGCGGAAAGTGAAAGAGAGAAAATGAGTTCTAAGACCTTCTGATATCATTCAACTCACAGTTCTAAAACTCAAGAGCTTACAGAGTTACACCAACCTTGCTAAGCAAACTCTACCAGAAACTAACCTAACCGAATCTCAGTTTTTCGTTACAACTAGATGACACGTAGGCATAACAGAATAACAGAATCCGTAAAGAAACGACTAACTGTTACTGTCAATCGCAAAAGCTTGTTACATTCTCTACTATTTTGTCAAAATTGCACACACAACCGTTTTCGTCATCTTGACACTAGTGAGTTAGGGTAGGGCTGGTTACTTACTTCACTTTCGGCGATGATACGACGACACTCGCGGAGAACGGCAGGAGTGAGGTAAACCTCCTTGCGAATGATAGTGTCGTTTTTGTAGTTTGAGTTGTTAGCGTAACGAAGCTTACCGTCGGGTCTGAACTCGAACTCCAAGAACTCGTGACCGAACTTCCCTTTGTGTCCAACGTAGTATCTCAAGTAGAATTCCCCGTTCTCCTCTTCGCTCCCCATTCTTCTTCTTCTCTCTCTCTATCTCTCTTTCTTGATTCCTTCGATTAACGGGAACAACGATTGTGTAATGTGAATGTGATGTAACTATAAGGAAGATGAGGATCGATTACTAGATGAACGAAGAATGAAAAAGAATAACGAAGATGAAAATGAAGGAGAGAATGACGAGAAACAGATTTCGGTGAGAAATCGAGAAGAATCTGGAACGTTCTAAAAGAGGAGAGAACGAGAGTTGTTAGGGTTTTAGCGATATTGAGTCTGTAAAAGAAATTGGGCCGGGTTTTAAAGGCCCAAAGTTTATAGGACTTCTTTTCGCTGTTAGGTGGAAGAGTGTTCACGTATTGGATCGGGCTAGGTTGCTTAATTAATGAGGTTCGAGTATCTCTTAAGGTGTGATTGGTATGGATTTTTGTTTGGGTTCGATAGGGAAATGTGGGTGGCAATTGAATTTGACCACTTTTGGTTTAAGTTTTGAAAAAAAAACCATGCAAATAGGAAGCCTGGGCAATGACTTCATAGTTGTTTTTTGAATGAAATTAATTATTCTAAAATACCACTTCAGATGTGATATTTTTTTTGTTGATAAAAATGGAGGGTCAAGCCCAAAAAAACTATAAAGATAGATGCTGCATATCCAAACTCACTTGCTCCATCAACAATTTGGAGCTAAAAACATTCCAAAAAGGCAAAATATTAACACGGGGATAGGAATATGTCATCAACTCTTCACCCTTAAGGCTAAATCCTACTTTGGCTAATCTATCTCCACACTCATTAAGATCTCTTGGGATAAACTCCATTTGAAGATGGTTAATCTTTTTAGCAACTTTTTTGATTCTGCATATCAGAGATGAGAAGCCATATCTCTCAGATTCTGCCTCTATACAAACAAGAGCCTTTTTGTTATCACATCCAATCCAAACCTTGGAGTAATTTAAATCACCAGCCATCTTGAGACTATGAAGCAAGCCCCACAACCCAGCTTCCAAAACAGAGCATTTACCTACATTGAAAGAGAAACCACCTAACCAATCTCCATTAGAAGAACGAATGAAACCTCCACTGGCTCCTATATTAGTAACTAAATTATATGCAACATCAACAAAATTTTTAACATAATTTTAACATGCCTCAGGGGAAAAGAGATTTTCTGTATCTGAACATAAAGGACCAGAAGTGTTTCTTCTCTTCATATCAGCTAGATAGACCAGAATTCTATAAATTGGGTCTTGGGGCCTAGAAAATAATTCCACATGCACAAAATTTCTCCACTGCCATAGAAACCAGCAGGTCACGAAAAAAAACCTCCTTCCAAGAGTGCCATAACTTACTAGAGAAGGGTTGAAACAAGTTAAGTTTAAACCACTCTGATCCTTCTACAGTTAAGAAGCTGGTAGGAATTTTCCCTGAAAACCATCTCTCCCAGATTTTCCTAGCCACTCTACAGTCTCTCAGGGTATGCATTATTGTTTCTTGACATGAATAGCAAGAGGGACATAGGAAATCCCCCCCACTCTAGTGACCTGTTATATTTCTAACAGGGAGCTTGTTTAAACAAGCCAACCAAAGGAAGACTGTTATCATGTATGGTCCTCTCCACTTCCATATAGCAGCCCAGATCCTATCTTTCCCTGCACTTGGTTCAGCTAGATGGCAATACGCATTCCTCACAAAGGATTTGCTTGGGCTACTCCATTTCCAATTAATCCATTCATCTGGATTATTCTTGGCAGGAGGTTGGATAATTATCAATTTGTTAATAGTGGATTCATCCAACCAATTGCACAGGCAGCTCCAACTCCAATCACCTGTAATAGGATCAACATAACCACACAGTTTAAAATAAAGATGAGAAGCTGGAGGTTTAAATAAGGCAATGTCATATAAGCTCCTTTTCCATCCTCCCCATATGTCAGTCCAGAAAAAGGTTGCTATACCATTACCAACCACCCACTCTAGTTGCTAGGATAAATTGTTTCTAGCTATGCATATATTCTTCCAGAGTGATAAGTCACTAGCTTTTGCAATTAAGCTACGATTAGGATCATGCTTTCTTCCATATTTGCCAAGAAGGACCTGAGCCCAAAGGCTATTCTGATCATTCATAATTTGCCAAGCTAATTTCTGCATGAAAGCTTCATTTTGAATTCTCAGATTAATAATGCCTAGACCACCACACTCCCTAGGCAGGCACATTAATTCCCAAGCTACGTAGTGATCTCTTCTTTTAGAATCTGAATCCCCCCAAATGAAGCTATGCTGCAATCTTTCAATATCTTGACAAACATGAACAGGGAGCATATTATTCTGCATATGGTAACAGGGAATAGCTGAGATAATACTCTTAGCTAAGGTGATCCCGCCCGCCAAAGATAAACACTTTGATTTCCAACGTTGGAGCCTACCTTGAACTCTAGATATAACATTAGCATAATGATCTTTTTTAACTCTACCATGCCTCATCAAAGATCCCAAGTAACATCCAAGATTGCTGACATTTTTAAATCCGCTAACAATGGTGATAGAGTTCGTGGTATCCTAAGGCACATTCTTAGAGAAGTAAATACACGACTTCTCCACACTCACACATTGCCCAGACATCCTTGAGAACTTTTCCAAACAGTGAGTGATACACTTCAACTTAGAAAGAGAGGCTTCAACAAAGAGGATAACATCATCTACAAACATTAACTGAGAGATAAAAGGCCTTGATTTACCAGCCCTGATTGGAAGCCAATTCTTCCTCTCCACTTCATCCATTATTAAGTAAGTTAATTTCTCCATACATAGAACAAAAAGATAGGGGGATATTGGATCCCCTTGTCTAATTCCACGCTGAGATTGAAATCCAGAAGTTCTAGCACCATTCCACAGAACCTCCATATAAGGACTAGTCACACAGCCCATTATAGTTTCAACTAAGTCACCTGGGAGCTTCACCTCATCCAGCACCGATCTGATAAAACTCCAATTCAGCTTTTCATAAGCTTTTTCTAAATCTATTTTGATAGAGAAAAAACTTTTCTTACCTTTCATTTTATGCATAGTATGACCAGCTCTTGAGCAATAATAATATTGTCTTAGATGTGTCTTTTGGGAACAAAACAAACCTGATTTGGGGAGAAAAGATTCCTGTAAGAACCCACACCGTTAATTAAGGTATTTAATTAATTGATTATGAGAAAATAGGAAATGATTCCATAATTGACCCTAATAATTATTATGAGGCTCTAATAAATATAGTAAGTGATTAAGAATGCTGAAAGTCATTTTTCGGAAGAAAAGTGCAGATACCGGTTCTGCAAGTCGGTATAAATGCGTACCGCAAAATTATCTCGAAAAATTAAAGTAAGTGCATGATAGTTACTAGAATAATATATAGGACTTGTAAAACGAGTTTCAAGTCCAAATAATGAGAACTGGTGCCAGAAACTGATACTGGCTATGAAAAGCGCGTACCGGAAATGTACTCAGAAAAATATAATAAAAATATGACAATTCTTGTAAAATTGAGTGGGTTACGAATCCAAAGTTTGGGATTAAATTGCTAAGTGTAGCAATTAGCGCTAATACAGTGTGATTGAGACTTAATGTGACTATATATACTATAAGCACAGATTCCTAGGTCATTTCCTATGGTCTTCTACGTGAGATGGAGCTGCTGACCAATCTCCTCTCTTCCTTGCCTTCTTGCCTTGGAGAAAAACCACCAAGTTGTCATTTTTCCTTGATTTCTTCTCTAGCAAATCCTTGTAAACACTTAGTAGAGTGTGTGGTGTAGGTAGAGGTCAATTTTCTGAGTTGTTCATCTCTGTTGGAGTGAGTACTTTGGGCTGAGTCTCTTTGTTTGAGTGTTAGGAGCCATCTCCTTGGTTATGGGAGCTCCAAGGAGCAACCTTTGTGAAGAAAGAACTGTTGTGGGTGCCATTTTCGTGTACCCTTGTTGGCAGCACCATGGAGCTGACTTGAGAGCTCCAAGAGCACCCCTTTTGCTGTTTTGTAGCTCATGGGTATATGTCTCAACATTTCCCTTTGTGTTTTCATGAGAATAATATGATTTAAAGATGTAAAATTATGAGTTTTGATAATTTGAACGTCGGTTGATGAATCTAAGTGTTAAAATACATGTTAAATCAATGGGATAGATGTATCTAGGTGAAAGATGGAATTTTAAATGGATATTTTTGTGCTAGGCTGCTGTTTGTGGCATCTGTCGTGAAATATCCGGATATGGGGACAACAACGAACCTGTTTTGGTAAAAATTCGATATCTTGAGCTACAAAGCTCCAAATCGAGTGCCGTTTAGACCTATGTGTATCTAACACATAGGGATACAACTCTGTAAAATTTCGTAGCCATTGGATAAGTGGTTTGATCTCAGTGTTAGTTTAAAGTTGAATCTTGGTTGCTGGAAATTCAGTTGGCAGCAGCCATTTTGCGAAAATCATAACCGGAGTTATACAACTCTGATTGAGACATAAGATATGTCGTTGGAAAGCTTGTGATGTTTAGTTTAACATATTAAAATCTCAGAATTTTTGGTAAAGAATTACAACTTCAGTTTTAATAAAATGGAACCTTGAGAGTGATATCTCGCGAAATATGGAAACTGCATTCTGTCACGAAATATCCGGATATGATATCCGGATATTGATATCCGGATATGGGCTTGGAGATATCCGGATATGCCCCCGACATATATCCGGATATTCTGGGTTTTCGAAGGACAACAAGGTACTGTTCATACAGATTGGAGTTATGGGTTTGTGGACCCTATTTTGATGGAGTTGAACTTCTGTAAATATTTAACTAAGTCAGAATCAAGGAATTAAGGGCTTGTGGCTTTGTGGGAAGCCTTAAGACGTAAAACGTAACAAAGAAACGTAGTCTTTATGTTTATGCTTATGAGCTATGTTATTGATATACTTGCTGGTCCTAAATCAGATTGTGATCTACTGTGTGTTGGACTTTGAGCTTGTGGCATTGGATAGCTAGCTTAGAGGTAAGCTTTCGTGTCCTCGGTTTAGCCATATTGTGGTTCCACCATGTCCCATGGGGGTATGGTATATGCATGTTGTGTTACATGTTTTTGATGTTTTGGAAATGCTGTTGAGCTGTTATATGCAAGTGCCTTTATGATATGCATGTGGTGTTCCACCTATACGGTAAGCCTGAGTATGTGGTACATACAAGATGGTGAGGCTGTGGGTGAGGTGAAAGCGGTGGTCCTTGTACTATATGTAGGTATAGACGTATTCTTGCATTTCTCTGGCCAATAGATTAGTTATAACACACATGACATGATTATCTGCTGCATTGCACTGTTTTGGAACTTATACTGTTTAACTGCTTTTGGAATTTATATTGCACATGTAAGTGAGCTTGGGGTGGAAGATCTTTGAGGATCCCTTGCCTTACTGAGATTTCTGTTTAGAGATCTCACCCCACATTTGGGGCGCTTATTTTAGGTTCAGGTAATCCAGGGGTTGAGACCTCAGGCGGAAGGAGGCCGGAGCTGAGTTAGTTAGTGCTGATATTATATGCTGACTTGTTGGATGCTGGATATGCATGCTGCTTTATGCTTTTAGCTTTTATTATGGTTTTGGATTATATGTAGAGACACTGTTGATTTGGTGAGCATGGGGATTGCCCATGACATATAGTCTTGTTTATGTCTTGTTTTATTTGGAGTTGTATTAATGTATCAGGATTATTGTCCGGACTACGAGTTGTAGATCCGTGATTAAGATACACACTTTATTTATATATTGAGGTATTTTCAGTTAGATGTCTTTGCAATTTACATACTGCGATATTTTATGAAATTGATTAAGTAATCAACTTGGCTAAGTATAATGACGTCATAGTCAGAAAAGAAAAAGAATATTCCGCAAATTTTTAATTAAGCACAGCTTAATACGATGTAATGTTAATATTCCGGGTATATACACGGGGTGTTACATTTTATGGTATCAAAGCAACGGTTCTAGGGAAAAGCCTGTATGTATTGCATAACTTAAGATGTTTGGTTGTGTCTGTCTTGTGTGTTTGCTCCGGTGAGTGTTATTATGATGATTCAAATGTGATCACATTGCGTGGTCCTGATCAACTCATAATGTGTGTAACTTGTGCAAAGTCATGGTAATACCCAGGAGAACCAGCGAGACTGTTGAGGGTCAACCCGACCCGATTTTGACTGCATTGGCTGAGATGCAGGAGGCCACTAGATTGGCCAACGTGGCAATGATGGACGCCGCAAGAGAGGCAAACCAGAAGGCCACGGAGGATGCTCTTGAGGCAAATCGGCTGGCGAACATGACCTTGATGAGGGTTATGTTGGAAGAGATGAGGGTTGGTCCTGCTGTTGGCCAGTATCCTCTGCCACCACCTCCACCGCCACCACCGCCGCCGCCTCCACCTAGTGTTCAGGTTGAGAGCCTGACTCACATTGGTAGTGCTACTAATGTCACTGGGGTGTTAGAACCCTTTATGGAGCCTGCTGAGGACCGTGACGTGATTGACCGGCGGCTGAACGCTTTCAGAAAGCATAAGCCGCCTTCTTTTGTTGGGTCTTTGGACCCTATTGCTGCAGCGAGATGGTTGCAATCGCTGGACAAGATATTTCGAGTCATGCAGTGCACAGATCCACAGAAGTTGATGTTCGCTACTTACATGCTGGAGGGCGATGCCCATGAGTGGTGGACAAACCTTTCTCATATCTACGAGATGCAGGGTCATGTGATGACGTGGCCATTGTTCGAGGATTTCTTCTTAGGTCAGTACTTTCCGTATGACGCTCAGGAGAGGCAGCAGTGAGAGTTTGACAGATTGGTTCAGGCTCGTTATCTGTGGACGAGTACCTGGCCAAGTTTAACCAGTTGGTGAAGTTTGCACACTTCAGGATGGCGAGGCCTACTCCTACATTCTTGGCCGCTAAGTTCCGTAGGGGACTTAGTGAGGATATTTCTGGTTACCTAGCTGGTTATGCTTCTAGAGACTTTGGGACACTGGTTCAGCAGTGTCGTGATATTGAGGATTTCTACAGCACGAGTAAGGCCAAGGTTGCTGAGGCGACGAAGGTTGCAGCTGGTAGTTCCACTTCTTGGAGAGACAGGAAGTTTGGGAACAAGGGTAAAGGTAAACAGATGGTAGCTCGGCAAGCGCCAAATCAGTTCAAGAGGACTTCTGCTCAAGGGAGTGCAGCGAGACCTCCTGCTCCCAGGTGTTCGGGATGCGGGAGGACTCATTTTGGGCCGTGTTCTACCGACCAGTTGATTTGTTTCCAGTGTGGCAAGGAGGGCCACTTCTCCAGAGACTGCCGTCGGCGATGGCGAGAGCTACTGCAATGCAGGCAGTGCCACTTCAGATGGTTCCCCTTCCACCTACTTCGGCACCGGCAGTGCCACCATCTTCTGGGAGAGTTTATACCCTGGATCGTCAGCAGTCGGACCGAGCTCCAAACCTGGTTTGAGGTACTGTTATGATTGGTGCATCAGCTGTTGATGTTTTATTTGACTCTGGGGCTACGCATTCTTTTGTTGCTACCCCGATTACTGTGGGGCTTGGGTTGCCCATGTCTGTGCTTTCTCCACTGCTGCAGGTGACCACCGCCACCGGAGAAAGATGTGATTCTACCACTGTACATCGAGATGTCGTGTTTCAGTGGGAGGGTCGTGAGTTCTCGGTAGATCTGATAGGATTGCCGATGGCCAACTTGGAGGTTATTCTTGGCATGGATTGGCTGTCCAGAAATGTGTGATGGTTGATTGTTGTGCCAAGCGTGTGGTGATGTCTCCGTGTGATTCCACAGCTAGTTCCTCGCCTTATATTTCTTTGCTGCAGGCTAGGAGAGTCTTGAGAGCTGGGGCATTTGGATATGTCATGTTGGGAAGTTTGGTGAGTGGGACACAGGAGGATATCACTGGCATTCCTGTGGTGAGGGAATTCCTCGAGGTGTTTCCTGAGGAGATTCCTGAGTTTCTGCCACAGAGGGAGATAGAGTTCTCCATAGATCTGTTGCCTGGTGTGGGGCTTATTATTAGCTCCCTACCGGATGTCGCCACCATAGGTGGCTGAGTTGAAGTAGTGTTCTGAGGGTCTTTCGGCGAAAGACTTCTTCTGACCAAGCGTGTCTTCATGTGAAGCACCGGTCATTTTGTTATGAGGTCAGATGCCTTACGCCATTACTTAATCATGATGGTGTTCTGTTTGAGAGTGTGAACTTCTCTTCAGGGAAACTGAGTGTGTAACACTTGGAATTTGTGGCAAGGGATACGTGTGTCTCGTATATGCGAGGCAATGCATGTACTAGTAGTTTGTGAGTTGAGTGGTCTCCATGACTCTAGGATTTTATGTTGATCATTGATATGCGTCATGAGTAATTGGCATGTTAACACCATGGATAGTGTTATGCATGAAATAAGTATGATGAACTGTGATAATATGGCAATGTTATTTCAGCCTTTGACTGACTCTCAATTTTGCAGATACCATGGAGATTGAGGTATACCGTTACATAGCGTTTTTAGTTATTATGTTATTGAAATTGAAAATTTTACAGGTGTACGTGAACTAAGGTACGTTACTATGTAAATGAGTTGGTTAACTAACATGTATTGGTGGAATCGAACATGATTATGATTTGGTACTTTGAAATGAATATGAATTTATTTTGAGGATATGGATTATAAATTGCTAGTCTTGTTGAGGTTAGAGTCATGGAATAGGACCCAACTCACTCGAGTGTTGTGTAGATTAAAGTTTGTGGGGTTAGGTCACCCTTATTGAGGGAATGATTGATGATCCCAGAGAATCGGATGACGTCGTGACGTCATTTGGGGAACTTCGAGTTCTGACGGTGACCTCTTTGTTTGAGGATGCACTTCTCGAGATGGAGATTTTGATGGTCAAGGACGAGCGTGTGGAGAAAATCCACGAGGCGCTAGTGTAGAGAGGGTGTCGCAACTACGTGAAGAACCAAGATGGTGTGTCTTGGAATGAAGACGGACATAACGGTGTATGTGTCCATGTCTTTGATTTGCCTGAAGGTGGAGAGTGAACACCTGAAGCCGTTCGTAAGCTTCAACATCTTGAGGTACCGCTATGGAAGTGGGAAAGTATTTCCATGAACTTCGTGATGGGTTGGCCTAAGACCCAGGTTGGTAATGACTCTTTTTGGGTCATCGTGGACAGATTGTCTAAGTCTGCCCACTTTCTTCCGGTAAAGGTGAGCTTCTCGTCAGAGCAGTTGGCCAAGCTTTATGTTCACGAGATTGTGAGGCTTCACGGGGTGCCCGAGAGTATCATTAGTGATAGGGACCCGAAGTTCACATCTCGGTTCTGGGAGGCGGATGCAGGAGGCTTTTGGTACGCAGTTGAGATTGAGTACCACCTATCACCCTCAGACTGATGGACAGACTGAGAGGACCATCCAGACCTTGGACGAGATGTTGCAAGCTTGAACGTTGGAGCGGGGCTCGGTATGGGATAGGTACCTTCCGTTGGTTGAATTTTCGTACAACAACAGCTTTCATGCTAGCCTGGGCATGGCGCCCTACGAAGCACTGTATGGTAGGAGGTGTCAAACTCCTACTTGTTGGTCTGAGGTTGGAGATAAGGAGCTTTTTGTCTTGGACTTTGTCCAAGATACCACCTTGCAGATCCAGATGAACAGAGAAAAGTTGAAGCAGGCGCAGAATCGCCAGAAGAGCTACTATGATGTCAAGCATCGTCCACTGGAGTTCAGTGAGGGTGAGCACGTGTTTGTGAGACTTTCACCTGTCACCGGTGTTGGTCGGGCACTTGGAGTGAGGAAGCTGAGCCTGCGATATCTTGGGTCGTACCAGATTCTTGGTAGAGTAGGACCTGTTGCCTACTGGCTTGCCTTGCCTCCGAACTTGGCTAACATCCACGACGTGTTTCACGTGTCTCAGCTTCGGAAGTACATAGCGGATCCGTCGCACGTGGTGCAGCCTAATGATGTGGAGGTTCGGGAGAACCTAAAGACTCTCGTCGGATCACTAAAGATTCTCGATCGTGGCGAGAAGCAGCTGAGGAGCAAGATCATTCCGATGGTCAAAGTGTAGTGGACCGAAAGAACTCCTGAGGAGTGTACTTGGGAGCGTGAGGACGAGCTTCTCCAGCAGTACCCTAAATTTCGACCAGGTATGTTTATGATTTTGAGGACAAAATCCTAAAAAGGTGGGGTGAATGTAAGAACCCGCACCATTAATTAAGGTATTTAATTAATTAATTATGAGAAAATAGGAAATGATTCCATAATTGACCCTAATAATTATTATGAGGCTCTAATAAATATAGTAAGTGATTAAGAATGCTGAAAGTCGCTTTTTAGAAGAAAAATGGAGATACCGATTCTGCTAGTCGGTATAAATGCGTACCGAAAAAGTATCCCGAAAAATTAAAGTAAGTGCATGATAATTACTAGAATAATATATAGGACTTGTAAAACGAGTTTCAAGTCCAAATAATGAGGACTAGTGCCAGAAACTGATACTGGCTATGAAAAGCGCGTACCGGAAAGGTGCTCAGAAAGATATAATAAAAATATGGAAATTCATGTAAAATTGAGTAGGTTACGAATCCAAAGTTTGGGATTAAATTGCTAACCGAAGCAATTAGCGCTAATACAGTGTGAATGAGACTTAATGTGACTATATATACTATAAGCATATATTCCTAGGTCATTTCTTATGGTCTTCTACTTGAGTTGGAGCTGCTGACCAGCCTCCTCTCTTCCTTGCCTTCTTGCCTTGGAGAAAAACCACCAAGTTGTCATTTTTCCTTGATTTCTTCTCTAGCAAATCCTTGTAAACACTTAGTAGAGTGTGTGGTGTAGGTAGAGGTCAGTTTTCTGAGTTGTTCATTTCTGTTGGGCTGAGTCTCTTTGTTTGAGTGTTGGGAGCCATCTCCTTGGTTATGGGAGCTCCAAGGAGCAACCTTTGTGAAGAAAGAACCGTTGTGGGTGCCATTTTCGTGTACCCTTGTTGGCAGCACCATGGAGCTGACTTGAGAGCTCCAAGAGCACCCTTTTTTGTTGTTTTGAAGCTATGGGTATATGTCTCAACATTTCCCTTTGTGTTTTCATGAGATTAATATGATTTAAAGATGTAAAATTATGAGTTTTGATTATTTGAACGTCGGTTGATGAATCTAAGTGTTAAAATACATGTGAAATCGATGGGATAGATGTATCTAGGTGAAAGATGGAATTTTAAATGGATATTTTCGTGCTAGGCTGCTATTTGTGGCCTCTGTCGTGAAATATCCAGATATGATATCCAGATATGGCATATCCGGATATGATATCCGGATATGGGGACATCAACAAACTTGTTTTGGTAAAAATTCGATATCTTGAGCTACAAAGCTCCAAATCGAGTTCCGTTTAGACCTATGTGTAGCTAACACATAGGGATACAACTCTGTAAAATTTAGTAGCCACTGGATCAGTGGTTTGATCTCAGTGTTAGTTTAAAGTCGCATCTTGGTTGCTGGAAATTCAGTTGGCAGCAGTCATTTTGCAAAAATCATAACCGGAGTTATACAACTCTGATTGAGACATAAGATATGTCGTTGGAAAGCTTGTGATGTCTAGTTTAACATATTAAAATCTCAGAATTTTCGGTAAATAATTACAACTTCAGTTTTAATAAAATGGAACCTTGAGAGTGATATCTCGCGAAATGTGGAAACTGCATTCTGTCGTGAAATATACGGATATGATATCTGGATATTGATATCCGGATATGGGCTTGGAGATATCCAGATATGGATATCCGGATATGCCCCCGACATATATCCGGATATTCTGGGTTTTCGAAGGACACCAAGGTACTGTTCATACAGATTGGAGTTATGGGTTTGTGGACCCTATTTTGATGGAGTTGAACCTCTGTAAATACTTAACTAAGTCAGAATCAAGGAATTAAGAGCTTGTGGCTTTGTGGGAAGCCTTAAGACGTAAAAAGTAACAAAGAAACGTAGTCTTTATGTTTATGCTTATGAGCTATGTTATTGATATACTTGCCGGTCCTAAATCAGATTGTGATCTGCTGTGTGTTGGACTTTGAGCTTGTGGCATTGGATAGTGAGCTTGCAAGGTAAGCTTTCGTGTCCTCGGTTTAGCCATGTTGTGGTTCCACCATGTCCCATAGGGGTATGGTTATATGCATGTTGTGTTACATGCTTTTGATGTTTTGAAAATGCTGTTGAGCTGTTATATGCTAGTGTCTTTATGATATGCATGTGGTGTTCCACTTATACGGTAAGCCTGAGTATGTGGTACATACAAGATGGTGAGGCTGTGGGTGAGGTACAAGCGGTGTTCCTTGTACTATCTGTAGGAGATAGACGTATTCCTGCATTTCTCTGGCCAGTAGAATAGTATCAACACACATGTCATGAATATCTGTTGCACTGCATAGTTTTGAGAACTTATACTAATGTAAATGCTTTTAGAACTTATATTGCACATGTAAGTGAGCTTAGGGTGGAAGATCCTTGAGGACCCCTTGTCTTACTGAGATTTCTAGTTTAGAGATCTCACCCCACGTTTGGGGCGCTTATTTCAAGTTCAGGTAATGTTGGGGTTGAGACCTCAGGCGGCAGGAGGCCGAAGCTGAGTTAGTTAGTGCTGATATTATATGCTTACTTGTTGGATGCTGCATATGCATGTTGCTTTATGCTTTTAGCTTTTATTATGGTTTTGGATTATATGTAGAGACGTTGTTGATTTGGTGAGCAAGGGGATTGTCCATGACACATAGTCTTGTTTATGTCTTGTTTTATTTGGAGTTGTATTAATGTATCAGGATTATTGTCCAGACTACGAGTTGTAGATCCGTGATTTAGATACACACTTTATTTATATATTGAGGTATTTTTCAGTTAGATGTCTTTGCAATTTACATACAAGCGATATTTTATGAAATTGATTAAGTAATCAACTTGGCTAAGTATAATGACGTCATAATCAGAAAAGAAAAAGTATATTCCGCAAATTTTTAATTAAGCGCAGCTTAATACGATGTAATGTTAATATTTCGGGTATACACGGGGTGTTACAACGTCAACCTCCCACTAATCATTAAAGGCTTTATCAGGATTAAGATGGATAGCAGCTGTTACTTCCGCCAGCTCTCCCGGAGAACAAAACACAAACGAGGTATCTAAAACCGTATCTGTTACCCAACCTAGGGAATCCTCATCCGGTAAGTTCCGCTTGACAAGAGATTCATCTTCAGGATCAAACTTTCTTCTTGGACCCAAGATTCAGCTTTTGTTTCTTCTTTTCGGTAGCGCCACGCTTCTCGGTAGCACCGCGCCTTGCCATTATTTCCTTGATTTGGGGAGACACAAAATCTTATTCAGAAGAGGAAGAATCAGTAGATGAAGACGAATCAGAGGAAGCAGAGACAGCAAATACAGATTTATAATTATCAAGATTCCTTTTCTTAAAAGGATACCCTGCCGGATATATTACATTTAACGGTAAGGGACTTGGACTTTTTCGACCACGATACTCTTGCGCGATATAAGGTGAAGTATCGCGCAACGTATTTGGAGAAGATGGTTTAGGGTCTATTGTATTATCAGACATACTACTATTACCACTACATTCAGAACTTGAGGAGGAATCACTCGAAATTAAAATGGGCCTAAACATTCTAACAGAAACCTGAGGAAACAAAGATGAACTTTGTTGAGAAAATGTCTTTCCGCGACTTGGTTGTCACGAAGATGACCCTAATTCGAACCTGCGAATAGAAGGGATACGGCTATCATGTACAAAAACTTTGGGACAGGGGGCAACACATTCCTCAGTAAGCCGCTCTTCCCTGGTTCCCAAAGACCTTGATCTAGGTAACAATCTCGAAGGAGGACTGGACGAGCCAGACCGTTCGAAAAATCTAATAAAGTCCGCACATTTGTGATTATCAGACATACTTCACAGCATGAGGAAGGAGGAACTAAAGATGATAATAAACAAAGTAATAAAGGAATAAGAAGAACACACCATAGATTTATACTTCGGATTAGCAACCATGAGCAGGACGTGTCAACACCGGAAATGCAGAAAGCAAGCACTGAGGAGCAAAGGATTTCTCACGATATCAACGAAGTCTTTTCCCTCCAAACTAATAAGCTCAGTACAAATACGAAAGGTTTTCTCAAACGGATAGTCCGAAGGACACCAAAACGTGTTGAGCAAAACAATTTTACAGGGACATGTGGCGAGAAGGGGAAGCGTTTTCACTTCAAAAACCACCCACGCTTACCCTTAAACACCCACATAACAACACTAGCATTTAATGCTTCTGACAGTCAAACGTCTAATCCACCGTTCTTAAGCGGCTAAAAATCATGATGACACTTTAACATGATTACCGCGGCAAACAGAAAGGACATATGGGATGTAACTACCGCGCTTAAACAAGCATATAGCTCACAGCTTTGCCACATGACAAACCCGCAAGCTAGGGGGCAACTGATCCGGATAAAGTTTAGGCCCATTAGAGGCCCAATGACATACGAAGAAGCCCAAACCCATTAAGGATCCAGAGCAAGCGCAATTGACAAACTTCGCGCATAAGACGCGATGCCCTCATCGCGCAGGACAGAACGCGATGCCCATATCGCGGATAAAACCGCCTTTAGGAAGCTAACTTAAGGCCCAAGGCAATCCCACCACGCCTTTATTCCAATAAACGAAAAACAGCTCCAGCTTGCCGCGACTCTACGACTGGACATTAGAGAAGATAAGGCTACTCAGGTCCTAGCACTGACCTGCAACCCAAGCCTGGCCACTCAGAGGTCAAGCCGCCTTGCTAAGGCGGCATCATAATCACTATATAAACAAAGGATACAACACCAAGGTATGATCATCCTTTAAATTAATAACATACAAACTCCTGCCTCTGATACTGACTTAAGCATCGGAGTGTCTTCGCAGGTACCCCCCTCCCATTCGGATTCATCGCGCTACAACAAAGGACATAAATATAGTAAGATCCAGCTCTGATTCCAGGCCCAAGACCAAGAACAACAATCCACATCTCAACTGTGTGTGTTTAGGCTCGATACATATTGGCCAGCCCATATTGTATTTGGTATGATCAGTTAGTAACAAGCGAAATTCAGTAATCAGCAATACTACTCTCAATATTGTATAACTCCCAACCTTATTTTATTTTACTTTTTAAATAAAAAATATACTTTTAATGGAGAAAATCTTAGTACTCCATGGTAATGCTATGGGATTTGAAGTAAGATTTATTAAAATATAATTTAAATTTAATACAATAGTATGTATAATTATGCAATACATATGTGATGATTTTATTAAAAATGAATGTAGTATCCTCATTGAGTAAATATCATTTTGGATCATTGACAAAAAATACGGTCGCCATTTTAGTCCTTACAAAAAAAAAATTAGTCTCAAGGTCTCTAAGAAATTCAAAGTGGGCCCATTTAGTTAAAATCGTGTTCCCTCACAAATTCAAAAAATATCCACATTAGTCCCTCAAAAGAACTAAAATGGGTCCATTTTGAATTTCTCAAGTACTTCGAGATTAATTTTTTTGTATAAAAGACTAAATTGATGACCGTATTTTTTGTCAAGAATGCAAAAGGATATTTACTCATTCTCATATTACGTAAGAACTTTTTCTTTTAATGACTACACAATAGATGTCATCACTTAAAAAACAAGTCATGTTTATAAAATACTGTCATTATTTTGGTCCCTAAGTCATATTAGCTTTATTTAGCTGACTTGTAAACGTTTACGTGGTGAAAACTTTCTCAGCCATTGGCGGGAATTTCGCCCGCATCCGATCCCCAATTCTTGTTCACCCCGGATGATCGTGTTGGGTGAATTGTGACCTCGTACGATCGTGTCGGGTGAGCAACAGCCGCTTCGTCACAGTACTTACTTATGGGCTAACGGGTCACACTTTGGCCAAGTATCTTACAAAGAGACTCCCGAGAGCCAGAAGTATTAAAGGAATGGCCATAGGAATGGGCGCATCATGACATCGCAAAATATTTCCTCAACATGGATATCTTTTTATTGTAATGGAAAATAATCAATTCTTTCAAAAATAAACTTACGTTTCTTAATAAAAATTCTTATTTTATTGTATAAATATCATATGAATTTTTTCTTATTCATAATAAACGAATGTTTTTTTTTTAGTGCACTATTTATTATTTGTCTAAAATAAAAATTCAAATTTTTATTTTAAATCTATTTTTTATTTACCGAGAATTTCAGTATTGGCCCTGAAAAACATTTTCTCGTGTTGGATGAGAATTCAATTTAATCTTATGTTGTGATTCTTCGATTTTCGTATAAAATTTTTCTTTTCTTTTTCTCTTTTTAATAAACCTGGAGCTAGAGCTGGCAAAATGGGCCGAGCCCGCCGGGCCGGCCCGCTCCGCCCGCCAAACGGGGCGGGGCGGGCTGAGTTTTCTAAACCCGCTGCTCGCCAAGCCCGCCCCGCCAAGCCCGCCAGCCCGGTCGGGCTGATTTTTTTTTATTATTATTTTTAGTGTAAAATGTGACGGGCTTGGCGGGCAGAGATATCTAGCCCACCTTCAATGGCGGGGCGGGACGGGCCAGCCCGCTTTTTGGCGGGCAGGGGCGGACAGCCCGCTTTGCCACCTCTACCTGGAGTCCATCACTACTTAAGTCATAACATGATAATTCAATTATACGAGAAAATCAAACCCAAAGTTTTAATAAACTTTTAATAGACCAAGATAGCATTTCAAGTCATATACAGCTATGAAAATATTTCCTGTGCTCTCGTTGTACCTGTACCGATTACTTGGTATATTTTTTACCAATATAATAAAAAATAATATTTTCATACTGTTCTTACTTTTATATTTATTTTCATTTATATTTTATATATTTTTATTTTTAGAGCAAATATAATTTTTGGTCCTCGACAAATTTTATGATGCTCTCCTTACTATCTAGCAAATAAAAAGGCTATTCGTGGTTCCTAAGAAATTTAAAATGGACTCATTTAGTTAAGATTGTGATACTTCATAAATTCAAAAAAGACCCACATTAATCCCTCAAAAGGACTAAAATAAGTTCACTTTGAATTTTTTAGAAACCACGAATAACTTTTTTATTTGATAGGAATTAAAGCGAACATCTTAAAATTTATTAATGATAAAAAAAGATATTAACTCTTATCTTTAATAAGAGAGTATTCTGGATGTACTGAAAATGAGCTCAGAGAGGTAGAAGCGAATACATTACAAAATTATTAGATTTAACTCCATTTGTCAGGGTCCTTCTCTTATCTTTGTCTGTATGCTTTTACGGGCTTGGCCTGCCCTTGCATGAAGTAGCTAGCTTAGGTAGATTTGATTATGTATATGGTTCAGACTTCAGACACAGACAAACTGAAGACAGCAAATGCTGTTCTCAACATCTTTTCTTCATCATTTTCATTTCTTATTTTTGTGGGCAGTGAACAATCACAGAGTGTTATAAAATAAAAAGAGAAAAGAGAAGAAATAATAAAAATACTAGGCTAAGTCCAGCAATATTTCAGTATATATTTTTTACCGCACTTATTATAGAATACTTTGTTTACAAGAAAAATAAACTTAAAAAGCCTAAATAATAACGAGGAAAAGTATTTAATTTGACGATGCTTTCAATCCTAAAATGATGTCATTTTACTAAATATTAGATAAATTTATCTAAATTAACTTTTAAAAAAAATAATAAATATGAGTGTTCAAAACCAAACTATTAGAAAAAAAATTAAAAAATTTGAGTCCCACAAAAATACAAAGCCGCCCATTAATTTTCTCCACATATCTCGTCAGCAAGAATAATCATCTAAATGCAAAAGCATAACTTATACCCAAACAATTTTTTCAAAATTGTGCTGGATTTGACTGTAAAGTAATCGAGCAGGTCTTTTAAGTTCTGTATGTCTGCATGTCAGTTTTGTTTACAGTACGGCACGTTATTAACATTTATACACCCACATCAGTAATCTAGTAATTGACCCAGCTGTTGAAAAGTGAAAATCAAACTCTTGGAACAGTGTTTAAAATGTCACTGTTTATCAATTTTTTTACCTAAATGTTACACGAACAGTGTTATTTCTCAATCTGCTACGGGAGCAAGTTCGCTTTCCGGTGTAGCGAACTCGGTTTGCTGACGTGTCACGTTTCTAATGGACATTAACTTAATTTTAACCAGGTTCGCCTGCATGGTAGGCGACCTTCATTTTTTTTTTTTTTTTTTAAATTTGATACTTGTTATCCACTAAAAATGTGACACGTCAGGAAACCGAGATGCTACACCGGGAAGCGAACTTGCCCCCGTAACAGATTGAGAAATAACATTATTCGCGTGGCATTTAAGTAAAAAAATTGATAAACGGTACCATTTTGGTTAGTATCCTCAAACTCTTGACCTTTTACCTAATTGTGTGATGAGTAGGGCAGCTGTAAGAAAAACCGTACTGATAATATTCATAACCATACATAATGTGCCACCTAACGTGATGCTACTAATTTCTTATTCAAAATATATGTAATTTGGTTAACAAATAAAAATACATTATAATGTTATATGATGGGATATTAAAAAAAAATAATTATTATATAAGAAAAGTGTATAATCTTTTAAAGTATATAAAGTTATATTTTTTTTTTAAAAAAAAGAAATAAATTATAGGAAAAAGAGAGTATGATTTTTTTTTTTCTTTCTCTATCATATGATCTATTTTTTTTTCTTTCTTAAAAGAATAATCTTTTATTCCTTTAAAAGGATATACATTTTTCCTTTATGATATATTAGATAAGTATCTAAATTAAGAAAAAAAATCAATGACATTAAATATAAGAGAATAAGAAATTAATTATAAATTTTTTATATAACAGTTTAAGATATAATTTCAATGTTATGTGATATATTTTTTAATAATTTTTTAACCTAATTGGACTTCACAATTTCATAATTACATCATGATTTAAATCTTAAGGTAAGTTATACTTTATAATTGGTAGTTGATTTTTTTCATATATATATATATATATATATATATATATATATATATATATATATATATATATATATATAGGCTTATCGTTTCTCAAGCTGCTTGAAATAACTTTATCTCCGGCCACTAAATCACAATCGTACAATGATGGATCAATGGTGATAAAGGAAAAGAGAGAAAAAGAGAATCATAATCATTCAAAGGTGAATCAATTAATATAAGGAAATAAATAAATAAAATGATGTAGTTTTGAGATAACCGAAGATAAATATATCTCAAGTAGCTTGAGAAATATTTTCTCTCTCTCTCTCTCTATATATATATAATTTAGTGTGTGTCCTTTTAAAGTATATAAGTTGTGTCCTTTTAATTTTTTACTCTATGTACTCCAGGTAGTACATAGTTATAACATGAAAAATTATTTTTTTTCACTTTTTACGTCAGTTGATGTGACTGAGGAGAGAAAAAAAACTTTTTATATTATAACTATATACTATGGGAGTACATAGAGTAAAAAACTAAAAAAACACAACTTACATCCTTTTAAAGCACAAAAAGTTTTCCATATATGTATATATATATATATATATATATATATATATATATATATGGGAAATGTTATATTTATAAATTTTTTGTTTACAAACTCTTACAAACTACACTATGTCTGACCGGTAATACACTTTTGAGTAGAGTATTACCGGTGAGACATAGTGTAGTAGTTTGTAAGTTTGTAAAAAAAAAGTGTCAATATAACCATATTCTCTATATATATACCTTGCTTACACATGGTTTATTTTATTTCAATATATTTTAGCGATTGTTTCTTAAAGATACCTTGTTATGGCAATATTTATTCTTTAGTACCTACTTACAACCTATAGCCTTATTTTATTTCTGCAAACTGACTAGCTACCAAATATAATTTTGCAGCAGAGAACTCATTTCATCATTTATGGCTTGTGCCCACAGTAGAGATTCGCTAGATCTCATTGCTTCTTGATAGGAGAATGGATCATCCTTTAGATGATAAGTGAAAAAGTCTTCGCCAAAGTCTTTGGGAACTCTCTCGTAGATACTCTAACTGAAACTGATTCAATAGCTAATTGTGTAGGGTTAGTGTTAGACATACTCGCTCAATATTTTATCAGAGATTTTAAAATCATATATGTAGATCCAGAAACAGTTAAGCCATAATTTTTGAGAAACTTATTCTTAAAGAATTATGCATCTCTGGATTCTATCATCGTGTTTATAGATATATCTAAAAACCTATTTGCAATATGGTCTTATGCATTTCTTAGATATACACAAGTAATGATTCTAGGTCATACCTTAGGTCTCTTAGGATTGTGTATTCTAACATAAGCAATACAACCCCAGGTCTTAAGAGTATAATATCTACAAGAACGCTAATGTCATATCTCATAAGGTGTCATTGACAACTTAGAATGCGACAACCTATTCAGGATGTGATTAACAATCAAAATCATTTCTCCCCAATAGGAGGAAGGCATGCCAACTATAAGTAACATAGATTTTAATATTTTAGTTAATGTCATATTCTTTCGCTCAGGAACACCATTTGATTGGGGTGAGTGAGGAAGGGAAAAGTTTCTTGAACCCTATCATTGTGTATTCTCCTCATTTGTCACTCCCAAACCTCTTAATTTTCAAGTTGAGTTGATTTTCTACTCTTGACTTGAAAATCTTGAACCTTTCAAACACTTCATCTTTCTATTTCAACAAATAGACATGACAATGTCTTGAAAAATCATCTATGAATGTTATTAAATACTTCTGACCATCTCTAGTAACATAATTTCTAAAGTCACAATGGTCAAAATTTATCAACTCAAGAAGTTGTGTGCTTTTAGAAACCGACTTAAAGGGTCTTACAAAGATCTTAGTCTGTGCACATACTTCACATTTGTTAAATCGAATAGAGCCATTCAATGGAATATCATGAGTTTTAGCTAGATGTTGCATTTTCCTGTAGTTCACATGTCCAAGTCTATTATGTAACAACTTTGGATCAATCGAAGTCAAACTCACATGGTTTATGCTTTCAGTATCTAAGCTCAACCTATACATGTAATTAAGTGTAAATGCACGGCTAAAATAAAACGAGTTAACTGATAAAGCTGTTATACCATTCATAGTTGAGAAAGACATACCAGCTTTATCAAGAAAACTCATAGATATCAGATTCTTTTTAAGTAAAGATACTACTTTAACGTGTTACAGAGTTAGTAATTTACCTGAAGAGAACATCAAATTTCCAGTTCCAGGATGAGTCATATCTGTCTCACCATCACTGCAATTTTACATGGTGTCTTTCACTTTTATGACCTCAGTGAGTAGATTCTTGTCATTTGAAGCACGACAAGTAGCTCTGCTATCCAACCACCACTACGAAGAGACAATAACCTTTCCATTCTTCATCATTCCAATAAAAGCTTGAGGCTCAGGTTCATTAGTTAACATATTAGCCTCATTTGTGGTGTGTTATTCCTTAACTTATTTGGTAGCTTACACTCTGCTGCCTAGTGACCCCATTTTTCACAGTTATGACACTTGCCCTTCTTCTTTTTGAAAATAGTCTTTTTGGCCTCTAATTGTGAAGAAAATTCACTTTTTGGTGACTTGAACTCCTTCTGAGTTTTATTGAAATGTGAAACTAAGTTGGCAACAGACTTTTGTTGTCCTACTTGTTCCAAACTCTTCTTAGAATAGTTTTAATCCTCAATATATATTAAACTCTTTAATACATCTAGTCCAATATGTTCTTTCAGTCTGTGCATTTCAGTCTTGAAAAAACTCCATTCAACATGTAGCTTACTCAACACAAGATTGACAAAAAGATTGTTAGACATATCAGATTTATCATATTTTAGTTTGTTCCTAATGTTCTCAAATTCACTTAACTGAGAAGTGATACTTGAATTCATATTAAATTTGAATCCAAATAACTTCTCTACTAGAAGAGTTTTGGAGAGACCCTCATATTTTTTGGAACTGAGCATTCAAGTGATCTCATTTTTTTTTTGCTATCTTATACTCACTATAAGCCTTAGTTAGACGATGATTTAGAGAATTTAGTAACTAATCCTACAAAAATCTTCATCTTTGTTCCATTGATATTCATCCACATTTTCAATGGTAGAGATGCAAAATCATTAAATACATTATAAAATATTTCACGTTCTTTCATGCCAAATTGAACAGGTAATTTTCAACCATGAAATTTAGTAACATCAAATGATTGCAGGTATATAATATCATAAGAACTAGATTTAACCATTTTAAATCAGAGCTAAGAGTTAAAAAAATACAGCTTGTAGTCCATGGACTTCACAAATTAGAGCAAAGGCTTTAACTTTCTTCAAATTGCTCCATAGAGTTGGAACTTGCCAAAACAGTTCCCAAAAATGGATTCGAAGCTCACAAAAACCTTAAGATTTTGTTGCCGGAAACTCATCGAAATATTCTCTGGTTATTGGAATATTCCTCTAAGGATAGAATATTCCTGCAGAATATTCTGTTTCACAGAAAAATGTACCTGAAACTTCAAATGGTCATATCTCCTTCACGCAACCTCCGTTTGAGGTGAATGATCAGTTAAAATGATTGTCTCGACAAGTAGAACAAAGCTCAACAGGTTTCACTTCCTAAAAGTGGCTGAAATTTCTGGGATCTGTATCAAAAACTTGAGGCTGTAGTATTTTCAAACTCAGATCGAAGAAAATCCTTTCATCGAATTGCGAAAGTAATCACACATACGAGTTCCTCTCGATGAAATCTTCAAATAAACACCTTATTCACTCAAATCCGACACACGAACCTAATACTTGAAGATTGTTGGAGATTATTGGTTTGAGAGAGAAGGGCTTATAGGTACTCGAAGTGTTATACAAAGAGGCAACAAAATTTTAGAATGCTAAAAAATTCTCTTTGGGAGAGATAGCCTCATCATGATGTGAATGTCTTCGGCCCGAATAAGATTGCTTCCCGTGGAGGATATGCCCGTGGTTTATCCAAAAATAAAATAAAGATTGGAATGCTCGACAATATTATTTCCAACTTATAGGAAACCATAAAGATAATACAAGCTATTGAGCTCCCGTCTATATGAATCCAAATAATCAAACTTTCACCTATATAATATATTAATGGGTTTTATAAGAGTTACGTTGTAGGAAAAGTGATTGTGTAATGTTATAGAGATTCGTTTTGCGTGCTATAATTTTTTTTTTCTTTAAAAAGTGTGGGCCCCACAAAATGTTGTGTGTGTAGAAAAGTTTTTCTGATCATGTTAAAGGACAAACTAAAATCCCTATATTAATATATCCAACAAAGATTCGTACACTCGTATTTTGGTATAGCTCTCGGCTGCCGAGCTGATTACATATAAGATCTGAATGAATCGCATATCGTTCACTTTTCAGAAAAGGAAAAAACACAACCAAAAAGCTAAACAAACTAGAGCAGTTTAGATATTATGAATCACAACCCTTTTAGGAAGCTCCCTTCTTTTTCTTCTCCTCATTTTCTTCCTTCTATATTGCTTCGTTTCATATTATTATTACTATTTGTTTCGTGCAAAACAAAGGCTGTGTTGAAATTGCCACCAAATGTTTCAGTCCCAGCAGTGTTAGTGTTTGGAGATTCGATCATGGATACGGGCAACAACAACAACAACTTGCTAACAACTGCTCGGTGCAACTTCTCACCATACGGTCAAGATTTTGAAGGAGGGATCCCAACTGGTCGATTTGGAAACGGAAAGGTTCCATCAGACCTTATAGGTTTTGCTCTTTCTTCTCTTACTTACCCGTGTCCTAATATGCTACCCAAGGAAGTGTGGAACTAAGCGGGTCTACAATTTAAAAAAAATGGGGCTCATGGCAATACTAATAAAATAATAGTGAAATAAATGAAGTTATATGAGTAATATTTTTCTAATGTTAATAGGTGAGTGCTAAGTACTATGAAAAAAATTTCATCCAATTGAATCTTACAAAGGTGTTACTTTTTGTCATAACAAAAGGGATAAGTTTTTATTTATATTTTTATTATTAACTTTTAAATACACTTTTCCCCCTTTCTACAGTTATTTCACTAAATCTTTGGGGTCTGCTATTAACTAGTTTTACATAAAGTGTCTTTTCATGTTAACAAAAAATAGTTTAATTGGATATTTTAAGCTTCGGTTTTTTACTTTTATACATGTAATTAGTCTTTTCTTTTATTTGTATGTAGGTACAACTAATGTAATTTAATGGGCCTTGGCCCGTTTATGTTGCCAAAAGAAATAATGTGATTTGAAGTTTTTTTTTTCTCTGGCTAAAGTAATATTAAAGCCATATCAAATGGCGGTCATCTATTAGCTTTAATTAGTATATCTTAATTTTTGTGTTGTATCAGTTGAAGAATTAGGCATTAAGGAGCTTCTACCAGCATATTTGGATCCAAATCTTCAATCTAGTGATTTGGCCACTGGTGTGTGCTTTGCATCAGGTGGGGCCGGATACGATCCTTTGACATCACAATTAGCGGTACATATTTTTAACTCCAAATTTAATTTCTCTCCAAAAGTATGGTAATATTTTTTATTTTACTTTTTTCATTTTAGTATGTCTTTATTGTAACTTTGTCACATTGTTATAACCAGTCGGCTATACCTTTATCTGGTCAACTAGACATGTTCAAAGAATACATAGGGAAGTTAAAAGGACTCGTTGGAGAGGACAGAACAAACTTCATCTTAGCCAACAGTATTTATTTTGTGGTATTAGGCAGCAATGATATTTCCAACAGTTACTTCTTGTCTCGTGTTAGACAACTGCAATACGATGTTCCTGCTTACACTGACCTTATGGTCAGCTCAGCTTCTAATTTCGTGAAGGTATGGTTAAGCTTCATTTCAATAAAGATAGTTGAAGCCTCAAGTCAAGCACATTTATATATATAGATCACGAGCATATTTTTATATTTTCAGTATTCCTATAATTAATATGGTATTCTATTACTTAAAATAGAAAATAGATTTTTACCAAAAAAAAAAATAGAAAATAGATAGGATTCAGGTGATATTAATCATAAAGGAAATGATAAAATAAATATTAATAGATGGATTTTTTTTTTAATTTTAATAAGTGATATATCGAGCCTTTAGTATTAATATTTAGTATTACGGAGTACTAAATATATTTTCATAAATCTTAACCTTTAGCCTTGATTTAACCTTTACATTGTGACATTCATGAATTTACAGTTTAAATTCGTAATTAATTACAATAAATAGTTCAATACTTAGATCTATTTTATAATTGGTTAACTACATTATATTGAAGTGCATGTTCAGGATGTCTTTTTTTTCAGCTTATATTCTTCTTATAAGAAGAAGCTTAACTAAATAAGTTCTTACAAAAACTCTTATAATAAAAAAAATATAATGAAGAAAAAAGTCCATAATTGAAAATTCTTATGAAGGGAGTTTTTTTAAGTTGTGTCAGCTCTTTTGAAATGAACATCTTAAAAATAATTTTAAGATAAATTTATATAATCATCAGCTTAAAAATAAATTTTAGCTTAAAAAAAAAGGTGACAAATAGGCTCGAAGTCTGTGTAAAATCTTATTTGTGCAACTATATTTTCCTTATCACAAAACACGCAAATTCACGTTTTTTAATTGTTTTTATGATTAATTAATTACCTTACATACATGTATTTTTTTCCTTCTCAATGCAATTGAAAGGAAATTTATCAATTAGGGGCACGAAGGATTGGAGTATTCAGTGCTCCATCAATTGGGTGTGTGCCATTTCAGAGAACGGCGGCTGGAGGAATAGAAAGAAAATGCATAGCAAAGTACAACGACGCAATAGAGTTATTTAACAGCAAATTGTCAAAGGAGCTGGGTTCTCTTAACCAAAATTTTCCCAATAGCAGGATTGTTTACATGGATGTTTTCAACCCTCTCCTTGATATCATCGTAAACTACCAAAAATATGGTAATTCCAAGTTTCAATTCTCTTTGCCGAAAGCAATCAGGTTAACATATATATATATATATATATATATATATATATATATATATATATATATATATTAAATGTTTAATAAAGTACATTTGTTTTTTATTTAGTCTTTATAAATTTTTTAATTTAATTTTTATATGTGTAAATATTGTCAATGTCATCTCTAGTATTTATTACTCTTATATAATATTGTGTCATAGGCAGGTCGTTTCTTTCTAAATTTTTATTTTTTTATTTTATGTATAATATAATAATTTTTAATAATAATAGATTGATAGAACAAATAATTACCCCTCCCTAAAAAAATTTATAATAATTAGTATCTTCCATTAATTTTTATAAAATTTATTATTTCAAATATTTTATTTTTGCTCTCTATTATATAAAATCCTGGGTTCGCCACTGTTCATAAGCATAAAAGTATTATAAAATATAGGAACTAATTTAAAATTATAAGTCACTAGTATTTTTTTTTCTGTATACTCATTTTTTATTTAGTTTTTATAATTTATTGTATTATAACTTTAATGAATAATACAGTGATAGCACTAGCTAGATGGCGAAAATTAAATTAAAAACAATTGTACATATAAAGATTAAATTAAAAAAAATAGTACATAACATTTAAATTAAAAATAAGTATCAATATAAAAATTGAAAATGTATTTTGACCTAATATTTACCATTTATTCTCGAGCATTTGTTAAAAAATTAGTTTTGACAAAGTTACTAGGTCAAACTTACGAGTGAATTACCATTTCTAATACTTTCCGTTGGTTCCAAGCATGTCATAAATGTTTTGACGCTTTGTCATATTCTTCACTTCAACAGTTGGATTTTTCAAAAAATTCCTTATATAAACTTATAAAATGTTTCCTTGTCATTGCAGGCTATAAAGTCGGAAATAGAGGGTGCTGTGGCACGGGCACAGTAGAGGTAGTGTTCTTATGCCATTTGGTTCCCACGTGTCCAAATGTTTCGGAGTATGTGTTTTGGGACGGTTTTCATCCTACAGAAAGCGTTTACAAAAAGCTCATACCTCCTCTTCTTCGAAAATATCTATACTATTTCATATGAGCATAATAACTTGTTTCAGTCTTTATAAATGTATATTTGCATATCATGATAGACTTAAAACATAATAAAATAGCTTATGTGATGTCTATTTAATATAAGTTTTTTCTTGCTAAAAAGTTAAAGCATGTATTGATGGAACAAGGTAACTGTAAGTTCTAAACCATGTTATTAAATCTGACCTGATTGAGATATTATGTTATTGGTTGGATTGGTTGATTCAGATATATAAATATATATAAATATAAATATATAAATTTAATTATATTTTTTATATTTAAAATGAGTTAAATAAGGTTCACTAAATAAGTTCAAAAATTATCTAATCACATTTTTGCAAGTTCATAAAGCACAAATAAATGGAAATATACGATATTACTATGTCAATTTAAATTGCAACTCAGAATCTCCATAAACATATCTCTCAATGACATTCAAAAGTCCAGATGTTGTGAATTCATATTTTTTTCAAATTCATCTACATTGAAATGACATATGTCACATTCTCTTAATTTATTGTTATGCAAATTACTTCAATATTGGAAGCTAAAATTTAAGATTATTGTAAAAAAGTATACTACTAGCAAATAAAATTACGAAATTTTTAAAAATGATTTCTACATTTTTTCTTGACAAGATAAAATAATTTTGATTTTTTTTATTTTATAAAATATATGACCCGACCGGGTCACCGGATTTGATGCATAACCGGTCCGATATTTGACTCGAACTTATCCGATAACCGATTTTTAAAAAATTGTTCGTCGAATCTCGGTTCTACCCGGCTCATAACACTGATACTAACTGATAGGATGGATGATCATATTTTATTTTTATCCATTTGCACTAAAAACAAAAATTTCAGCCTAACGTGGCTAAATTATCTTAAAAACGTGGCTAACACAAACAACCGCACTTTCTATGAACGTTGCTAATTATAGCGTTGCAATATTTTATCCACATTCATTATCTTACTTGGCCACATTTTGTTGAATGTGGTAACATTTATTTAGCCACAGATAACCGTGGCTAATGTAATGATGTGTTTTTTTTAAAAAAAAGAACAGCCACAACCTATTGTGGCTATTTTTTTTTTTTTGCTGCCATTGGATTAGGGCAAATAAAGACATCTAATATATCATTTCAGACAACAAAAGTGTCAATTACATTCCAAAGTATTTGGTTATTCTCACATATAGTTTCTATTTGTACCTCTGTCGTAACTTCATGTTTATAAATACCAATATTAACAAAATAAAAAACCTCATTTCTAAAACAAAAAACAAAAGTAAAATTATATAACTTTGCCTTAGATTCAGATGTAAATGAAACATTTGTCTAATTAAAGGCATAAATGAGAACATGCTCCTTCTGATGATAAAAAAATTGTCATTTGATGTGATTCCATCTATCACATATATAATGGATAATTCCTGCCTAAATATTAAGAAATATTTTTAACTATACTCAATAATATAGTTAAACTCTAGCAAAGTAGTCAAAATAATCAAAAGGTGTGTCCAAGGCACACAGGTTAGGCACCAAATGGAATAATAAGACCTAGCCCTTGGATAATGCAAGCATCTTGGAAAATTAACAAATGAAAGACCAATCAAGAACATACGCAATGACTTTTAGACGAAATTCCCAACAAACTTCACTGATTTGTTACCTGTAATATTTTTTGAAAAGTTACAGGTAAAACCACATTCTAGATGTCATAATTTCAGGTTGAAACTCTTCTCCCATAATTTTTTAACAGCTTCTGCGCAAGCATATAGCATTTTAGAAGCAAGTTGAACAAACAACACCCAAAATGTATGCCTGTCCTAGTCACAACTCCTAATATGTATTATTCATACTTAATGCACATGAAGTCACTTTTGATATCTTATTTATCAGTGTACAATATAAATTGCAATAATGTGCTCCAAGTTTCAATAAAAAAATTTAGGTATCAGGAAGTTATGGTATTTGTAAGTATCAAGAAGAAAATATAAAAGACAAACGTTTTGCCTCCATGAAATCCCAAATGAAAACTACTTGTGGATTTGTGTCACATTCTCTATGTTCACGTATATCTTTCTACGGGGGAAAATAAAACACATTTTTTTATCCTTTTACATGATAGGAATCATCACTTCTGTGTCTATGCAATGGGAAATTACAACACAATTCATAATATATAATATAGGCAATAGTTCCAGAACATAAAGACAGGGAATTTCCCAGAACACGAATATTATGAGCCCACCATGGGATTCCCAACATACGTGGATATAGGAACTATATTATGTTAGAAGGAAAAAATTACTAGAATCACTTGCAAAAAGAAAAATACATATACCAAACTGAGGCCAAATGCACCAATTAATTGTAATGTCTTCTCCCATTCTGAGACAATATTGATTGTGCTTGGTCAGATCAGGGCAAAGAAAAAAGCCTCAGCCCACTCCAGGATGGGGAATAGTAAAGTGATGGGAGCCATTAGTTTACAAAAAAAAAAAAACCTACAGATATGAAATGAGCACTCACCATTCCTTTGGCTAATGTCGTTACAAATTGTGTACAATGATCTGTTATCTCAAGCTATGTATTTTAAAAATATCGAAAGAGAGTACTCGATCTCTTGTATTGATTTACTAGCCCTCGGCTAATGTAAGAACCTGCACCAATAAATTAGGAATTTAACTAACTAATTATGAGATTAATGAGATAATTCCATAATTGACCCTAATAATTATAAGAAGACTTAAATATTTATGGTAAGTGATTAATAATGTTGAAAGTCGCTTTCCTCACGAAAAGTGCAGATACCGGTTTTACCTCACGGTCCAAATAAGTACTGATGAAGTATTCCGGAAAATGATGAAAAGAGTGTATATATTACCAGAATAATATATAGGACTAGTATAACAAGTTTGAAGTAAAAATAATGAGAATTGGTGTCAGAACTGATACTGGCTAAGTAAAAGTTCATACCGACAAAGTACTGCGAAAAATAAAATAAAAATATGACAAATCTTAGAAAAATAGCTAGGTTCAAAATCCAATGTTTGAGATTAAAATACTAAGCGTAGCTATTAGGGCTAATACAATGTGATTAAACTTAAACCGACTATAAATATACAAGTTACACACAACCCTAGGCTGATTTGATCAGCTCTACGTGTCTTGTGTGCCTCCATTTCTGAGCCTTTGGTGTCCTCACTTGCCACCACCCTCTTTTCTCTTGAAAACCACCAAGAGATCACATTTCTCCATGATTCTTCCCTCTAAATCATTGTAAACACTTAGTAGAGTGCTTCGTGAGGTTGAAGGTCAGCTTTTGCTGGTTGTGGGTACTGTTTGGGGAGGTTTAGAGTGTTAACTCGAGTTATGTGGAGTGGAAAACTTTTTCCTTGGTGTTTGAAGCTTCAAGGAGTGATCTTTGAAGAGAAATGACCCTTCTTGGTGTGCCATTTTCGTGCATGTTGAAGTCACAACCTAGGGAGCTGCCTAAAGAGCTCCAAGAGCATTCCTTTTTCTGTTTTGAACCATTGGTATGCATCACCACCTTTGTCTTTGAGTGTTCCTTGGAAAGAATGGACCTTGATGTATGTAACAAGTTAAAGTTAATAACTTAAGGGTGGGTAAGGTTAAACACACCTAGAAATGCATGTTTAAGCTTCTGAAATCGTTAAAAGAACAACCTTTGGGTGATATCTTTGCGAAAATGAAGAACTACATCCTGTCGCGAAATATTCGGATATGATATACGGATATGGATATCTAGATATGGGATTTTGGATATTCGGATATGGATATCCGGATATTCCCCCGACAAATATCCGGATATTTGGGAATTTTGAGATAGTGACGGTTCTGTGCAGACAGAACTGTATTATGGGTTTATGGACCCATGATTGGTTATGTTGAACCTCTGTAATAATTAACTAATTCAGAATCAAAGTGATTAAGGGCTTATGGCTTTGTGAGAAGCCTAAAGACATGAAACGTAAAAGGAAAGCGTTGTCTTTATGTCATATGCTTGTAGATTATGATTGTTGATATGATTATTGGTATAAATAGACTGTGAGAGTGCTGTTTGTGGACCTTGGACTTGGTTGGACTCTTAGCTTATGAGGTAAGCTTTTGTGTCCTCGGTTTAGCCATTGTTGGTTCCACCATACCCCATGGGGGAATGATTTATATGCATGATGTGTTTTCATGTATTGAATTTGAAATGCTATTGAGCTGTATGTGCAAGTGCCTTGTGATATGCATATGTTGTTCCATATAGATGGTAAGACTGAGTATGTAGGAGACATGCAATAGGGTGACTCGTGGGTGTGTGAAAGTGGTGTCTTGCAGTGATTGTAGGTAATAGACGTATGTAAATCCTGCATTTCTCTGGCCAGTAGAATAGTTGACACACATGACATGATTATTCTGCTGCATTGCACTGATTTTAGAACTTCTATTGTTTTACTGCTTTTAGAACTTATATTGCACATGTAAATGAGCTTGGGGTGGAGAAATCCTTGAGGACCCCTTGTCTTACTGAGATTTCTATTTAGAGATCTCACCCTACGTTTGGGGCACATTTTCAGGTTCAGGTAACTCGGGGGTTGAGACCTTGGGCGGCGGGAGGCCGGAGAGAGCTGAGATTTATGCTTTTATGATGATATGCTTGGATGCTGACCTGCTTTATATTTATTATCATGTTGTTGTTTTTGAGACTTTGTTAGACTTTGTTGCCTTATTTGATGAGCATGGAGGTTGTCCATGCCACATTGAATTGACTTTGTTGATTTAGATTAGCGTTGTATAATATATCAGGATTATGGTCCGGACTACGTGTTGTAGTTCCGTGATTTAGATACTCGCGTATTATATTTGAGGTTATTCAGTGTAGATAGTTGTTTATTTGCTATTTACATACAACCAATATTTTGAAAAGGACTAAGTAATCAACTTGGTAATTAATAATGACGTCATAATTGAAAAGAAAAAGTTATTCCGCATTTTTATTAAGCGCTGCTTAATACGATGATATGATAACAAACTGGGTATACACGGGGTGTTACATTTTATGGTATCAGAGCACTTTCTAGGAAAAAAGCCTGTATGTATTGCAATAACTTAGGATATTTTGTTGTGTGCCTTGTCTTGTGTGTTGTTTCTGTTGGGTTTTGCTATGATGATGCATGTGTTACCACATTGCGTGGGCCTATCAACTCATTCTTTTTGTATCTTGTGCAGAGTCATGGTAATGCCAAGGAGAAACTGTAAGACGAATGAGGGTCAGCCCGACACAGTCCTGACTGTATTAGCTGAGATGCAGGCGGCTAGACTAGCCGATCATGAGGCTGCTAGATTGGCCAACCTGGCGATGATGGACGTCGTTCGAGAGGAGAACCAGAAGGCCACAGAAGATGTTCTTGAGGCGAACCGGCTGGCGAACATGACCATGATGAGGGTCATGTTGGAGGAGATGAGGGCTGGCCGCAATGAGGGTCAATTCCATCCTCCACCACCTCGACCGCCGCCACCACCACCGCCTCCACCCAGTCTTCAGGACGATAGCCAGAGTCACGTTGAGGGTGCCAGTCAGCTTACTGGGGTGATGCTACCCTACTTGGAGCCAGCTGAGGATCGTGATGTTATTGACCGCCGGCTGAATGCTTTTCGCAAGCATAAGCCACCTTCTTTTGATGGATCTTATGATCCTATTGTTGCTTCGAGATGGCTTCAGGCATTGAAAAAGATCTTTAGAGTTATGCAGTGCACTGACCCGCTGAAGCTGATGTTTGCCACCTACATGCTGGAGGGCGATGCACATGAGTGGTGGATAAACACCTCTCACATCTATGAGATGTAGGGTCATGTGATTACATGACCGTCTGGTGCAGGGCTCGTTTTCTGTGGACATGTACTTGGCTAAGTTCAATGAACCGGTCAAGTTTTCACATTTCAAGATCGCTATGCCTACTCCGACGTTCTTGGCTGCTAAGTTCCGTAGGGGACTTAATGAGGAGATAGCTGATCGTATTGCTGGTGCTGCATCGAGAGACTTTGGTACACTGGTACAACAGTGTAGGGACATTGAGGATGTCTGTATCGTGAGCAAGGCTAAGAGAGCCAAAGTTGCGGAGGTTAAGGGAACTGGTAGTTCCACTTCTTGGAAGGATAGGAAGTTTGCTGGTAAGGGAAAAGGGAAGCAGTTGGTTGCTAGGAAGGCGCCTAGCCAGTTCAAGAGGACTTCTACTCAGGGGAGTTCATCTAGGCCTCATACTCCTAGATGCTCGGGATGTAGGAAATTTCATGTTGGGTCGTGTGCTACCGGCCAGTTGATCTGTTTTCAGTGTGGCCAGGCGAGCCACTACTTCAGAGATTGTCCGTCGTCGACCGCGAGAGCTGCAGCGGTTCAGGAAGTTCCACTTCAGATGGTTTCCCTTCCACCTACAGCGGCACTTGCGGTGCGACCTGCCACTGGTCGTGTTTACACCTTGGATCGACAGCAGTCGGACTGAGCTCCGAACCTTGTCAGAGGTACTGTTTCCATTGGTGATTCGGCTGTTGATGTCTTGTTTGATTCCGGGGCTACGCATTCTTTCATTGCCACCCCGATTGTTGCGGGGCTTGAGTTGTCCAGTGCTGTGCTCTCTCCACCGTTGCGGGTGACTACCGCCACCGGAGAAAAGTGTGATACCTCCACTGTACATCGAGATGTCGTGTTTCAGTGGATGGCCGTGAGTTTTCGGTGGATCTGATAGGATTGCCGATCGCTAATTTGTAAATCATCCTTGGAATGGATTAGTTGTTCAAGAATTATGTGAAGATTGATTGTTGTGCCAAGCGAGTGGTGATGTCTTTGTGTGATTCCACAGCCAGTTCCTCGCCTTATATTTCAGTGCTGCAGGCTAGGAGAGCCTTGAGAGCAGGGGCATTCTGATATGTCACGTTGGGAGGTTTGGTGAGTGGGACACAAGAGGATATCACTGACATTCCTGTGGTGAAAGAATTCCTCGAGGTGTTTCCTGAGTTTCTGCCACAGCGGGATATAGAGTTCTCCATAGATTTGTTGTCTGGTGTAGGGCCTATTTCATTAGCTCCATATCGGATGTCGCCACCAGAGTTGGCAGAGCTGAAGAAGCATATTGAGGATCTTTCGGCGAAAGACTTCATTCGACCGAGCGTGTCTCCATCGGGAGCACCGGTCATTTTTGTGAAAAAGAAAGATGGGACTATGCAGTTGTGCACCGATCACAGGCAGTTGAACAATATGACAATCAAGAACAAGTATCCCCTCCCGCGTATTGATGATTTGTTGGATCAGCTCAGGGGTGCTTGCGTGTACTCGAAGATTGATCTCCGGTTCGGATACAATCAGATTCGGGTTAAGCCGGAAGATGTCCCTAAGTTCGCGTTTCATTCGAGATACGGTCATTATGAGTATTTGGTGATCTCGTTCGGACTCACCAATGCACTCGCAGTGTTCATGGATTACATGAACCGGATTTTCCAGCCGTATCTGGATCAGTTCGTGATCGTCTTCATTGACGCTATTTTGATTTACTCCAAGACAGAGGAGGAGCATGTGGAGCACTTGAGAATTGTGTTACAAGTGCTGAAGGAGAAAAAACTTTATGCTAAGCCTTCAAAATGTGAGTTTTGGCTCTAGTCTTTGAAGTTCCTTGGGCATGTGATTTCTGCAGAGGGAGTTGTAGTGGAGGCCAACAAGATAGAGGCTGTGTTGGATTGGGAGAGGCCCAAGACGGTTACAAAAGTGAGGAGTTTCTTGGGTTTGGTAGGTTACTATCGGAGGTTCATTAAGGGATTTTTCATGATGGTTCTTCCATTGACTCGTCTTACCCGGAAGGAGACTCTGTTTGTGTGGACTCACGAGTGTAAGGAGTGTTTTCTGGAGTTGAGGAGAGACTGACTACTGCACTTGTGTTGGTCCTTCCTGATCCTGCTGAGGAGATTGAGCTTTACAGTGATGCCTCCGGAAAGGGGCTGAGCTGTGTGTTGATGCAGTTGGGCAAAGTGATTGCTTATGCTTTGAGACAGTTGAAGCTTCATGAGGAGAACTATCCGACTCATGCTTTGGAGTTAGCTGTTATTATTTTTGCTTTCAAGATTTGGAGGCATTACCTTTTTTGGTATGAAGTTTGCCGTGTTCAGTGACCATAAGAGTTTGAAGTATCTGTTTGATCAGAAGGAGCTGAACATAAGGCAGAGGAGATGAATGGAGTTTCTGAAGGACTACGACTATGAGTTGAAGTACCATCCTGGCAAGGCCAATGTGGTAGCTGATGCTTTGAGTCAAAAATCTGTGAGTCTATCCAGTTTGACGATGGGTGACTATGATATTATAGAGCAGTTTCGAGATATGACGGTGACCTCTTTGCTTGGGGGGTGCACTTCTCGAAATGGAGATCGTTAGGGTTGAGAATGAGCTCATGGATGAGATTAAAGAGGCGCATGTACAAAAAGAGTGCCTGGATTACGTGAAGAACGAAGACGGTGTGTCTTGGAATGAGGATGGACTGTTGACTTTCCAGAAGAGGATTGTGATTCCTCGAGGTCCTTTGATTGAGGAGGTAATGGCAGAGGCCCATAAAGGCCAATTCACTGTCCACCCTGGTGCTACAAAGATGTATAAGGACTTGAAGAGAAATTTCTGGTGGCCGGGCGTGAAGAAGGATATTTTTGTTTACGTGTCCAAATGTTTGAATTGCCAGAAGGTGAAGATAGAATACCAGAAGTCGTCTGGTAAGCTTCAACCTCTTGAGATTCCAGAATGGAAATGGGAGAGCGTTTCCATGGACTTCGTGGTGGGATTGCCGAAGACTCAGGCTGGTTGTGACTCTATCTGGGTCAATATGGACAGATTGACCAAGTCTGCCCACTTTCTTCCGGTAAAGGTGAGCTTCACTACGGAGCAGTTGGCTAGACTTTATGTTCGCGAGATTGTGAGGCTTCACGGGGTTCCCGAGAGTATCATCAGTGATAGAGACCTGAAGTTCACATCTCGGTTCTGGGAGGCGCTGCAGGGAGCTTTTGGTACTCAGTTGAGATTGAGTAACACCTATCACCCTCAGACTAACGGATAGATTGAGCGGACCATCCAGACATTGGAGGACGTGTTGAGGGCTTGCACATTAGAGCAGGGTTCAGCATAGGATAGGTACCTGCCATTGGTTGAGTTTTCGTACAACAACAGTTTCCATGCTAGTCTGGGCATGGCACCCTACGAGGCGCTGTATGGTTGGAGGTGTTGGACTCCTACTTGTTGGTTGGAGGTTGGAGATAAGGAGTTGTTTGGCTTGGATTTCGTCGAAGATACCACCCAGCAGATCCAGATGATCAGAGAGAAGCTGAAGCAGGCGCAGAATCGCCAGAAGAGTTATTACAATATCAAGCATCGACCAATGGAGTTCAGTGAAGGTGAGCACGTATTTGTGAGACTTTCACCTGTCACCGGTGTTGGTCGGGCCCTCAGAGTGAGGAAGCTTAGCCCGAGATTCATAGGGCCATACCAGATTCTTGGTAGGGTAGGGCTTGTTGCCTACCGGCTTGCCTTGCCTCCGAACTTGGCCAACATCCACGACGTGTTTCACGTGTCTCAGCTTCGGAGATACATAGCTTCGGAGATACATAGCACGAGGTGCAACCAGATGATGTGGAAGTTCGGGAGAACTTGAAAACTCCCGTCGGACCACTCAAGATTCTCGATCGTGGCGAGAAGAAGTAGAGGAGCAAGATCATTCTGATGGTCAAAGTGCAATGGATGGGAAGAACTCCTAAGGAGTGTACTTGGGAGCGAGAGGACGAGCTTCTCCGGCAATAGCCCAAGTTTCGGGACAAGTATGTTTCTAATTTTGGGGACAAAATTCTTTAAAAAGGGGGTGAATGTAAGAATCTGCACCGTTAAATTAGGAATTTAACTAATTAGTTATGAGATTAATGAGATAATTCTATAATTGACCCTAATAATTATGAGAAGGCTTAAATATTTATGGTAAGTGATTAATAATGTTGAAAATCGCTCTCCTCTCGAAAAGTGCAGATACCGGTTCTGCCTCACGGTATAAAGGCGTACCGATGAAGTATTCCGAAAAATTATGAAAAGTGTGTATATATTACTAGAATAAAAGATATGACTAGTATAATAAGTTTGAAGTCAAAATAATGAGAACTGGTGTCAGAACTGATACTGGCTAAGTGCTGCGAACAATAAAATAAAAATATGACAAATCTTAGAAAAATGGCTAGGTTCAGAATCCAAAGTTTGGGATTAAAATGATAAGCGTAGATATTAGGGCTAATACAGTGTGATTAAACTTAAACCGACTATAAATACACAAGTTCCACACAACCCTAGGCTGATTTGATCAGCTCTACGTGTCTTGTGTGCCTCCATTTTTTAGCCTTTGGTGTCCTAATTTGCCATCACCCTCTCCTCTCTTGAAAACCACCAAGAGATTATCTTTCTCCATGATTCTTCCCTCTAAATCATTGTAAACACTTAGTAGAGTGCTTTGTGAGGTTGAAGGTCAGCTTTTGCTGGTTGTGGGTATTGTTTGGGGAGGTTTAGAGTGCTGTCTCCGAGTTGTGTGGAGTGGAAACCTTTTTCCTTGGTGTTTGGAGCTTGAAGGAATGATCTTTGAAGAGAAATGAACATTCTTGGTGTGCCATTTCCATGCATGTTGAAGTCAGAACCTAGGGAGCTGCCTAGAGAGCTCCAACCTTTTTTTGTTTTGAACCGTTGGTATGCATCACCACCTTGTCTTTGAGTTTTCCTTGGAAAGAATGGACCTTGATGCATGTAACAAGTTAAAGTTAATAACTTAAGGGTGGGTAAGGTTAAACACACCTAGAAATGCATGTTTAAGCTTCTGAAATCGTTAAAAGAACAACCTTTGGGTGATATCTTCGCGAAAATGCAGAACAACATTCTATCGCGAAATATCCGGATATGATATCCGGATATTGATATCTGGATATGATATCCGGATATTGATATCTGGATATGGGGTTTAGGATATCTGGATATGAATATCCGGATATGATATCCGGATATGCCCACGACAGAACTGTATATGGGTTTATGGACCCATGATTGGTTATGTTGAACTTCTGTAATAATTAACTAAGTCAGAATCAAAGTGATTAAGGGCTTATGGCTTTGTGAGAAGCCTAGAGACATGAAACGTAAAAGGAAAGCGTTGACTTTATGTTATATGCTTGTAGATTATGATTGTTGATATAATTGTTGGTATAAACAGACTGTGAGAGTGCTGTCTGTGGACCTTGGACTTGGTTGGAAAGTTAGCTTGCGAGGTAAGCTTTCGTGTCCTCTGTTTAGCCATTTTTCGTTCCACCATACCCCATGTGGGAATGATTTATATGCATGATGTGTTTTCATATATTGATTTTGAAATGCTGTTGAGTTGTATGTGCAAGTGCCTTATGATATGCATGTGTTGTTCCACCTAGACGGTAAACCTGAGTATGTAGGAGACATACAATATGGTGACTGTGTGTGTGGGTGCAAGTGGTATCTTGCACTGATTGTAGGTAATAGACGTATGTAAATCCTGCATTTCTCTGGCCAGTAGAATAGTTGATACACATGACATGATTATTCTGCTGCATTGCACTGATTTTGGAACTTATACTGTTTTACTTCTTTTAGAACTTATATTGCACATGTAAGTGAGCTTGGGGTGGAGAATGAAGACCTCCTAAGCATTACAGAATATATATTTTGATGATGACAAAAGGTTTGTAAAAAGTCTCAAATTGAAGAGGGAGTTTGAAGATACAAGTGGTTAGGTATTTTTAGAAATTTTGTTACACACAATATTATATCATATAGTATCTTCCTAAGCTCCAATATATA
The DNA here is from genome assembly GCF_033153095.1 of Gastrolobium bilobum. Lineage (NCBI taxonomy): Eukaryota > Viridiplantae > Streptophyta > Magnoliopsida > Fabales > Fabaceae > Gastrolobium > Gastrolobium bilobum. The sequence continues at coordinate 139,847 of NW_026896197.1, forward strand.
ACATTAGATTTCATGCATATAATTTCATATTAAATAATAATGATTAGTTTTGTTTGTTATGGTTAAGATTTAAAATTTAAAACAATTAAAAAAGTATTATAGGTTTGGTTAGAATTAAAAACTAAATCAATTAGATATTCAATATAACTAAAATAAAAAAGTACGTTACCTTTTCAAAAAATAATAAGGAAAGCAAATCAGTAATCAGGTAAAGCAATTTGCATTCACGTGGATGTAAAAGTTGCTTTAAAAATAATAATAAATATTAAAGAAAAAAGGAAAACTATGAGGTAAAGCAAATTGATATCATATGTATTCACGTGACTTTTGCAAGAACCCGCACCGTTAAATATGGAATTTAACTGATTAATTTTGCAAAATTAGAAAATAATTCCATAATTGACCCTAATAATTATTATGAGGCTTAATTAAGTATGATAAGTGATTAAGAATGCTGAAAGTCGCTTTTCGGAAGAAAAGTGCAGATACCGGTTATGCTAGTCGGTATAAATGCGTACCAAAAAAGTATCTCGGAAAATTATAATAAGTGCATGATAATTCCTAGAATAATATATAGGACTTGTAAAACAAGTTTCAAGTTAAAATAATGAGAACTGGTGCCAGAGACTGATACTGGCTATGAAAAGCGAGTACCGAAAAGGTGCTCCAAAAAATATAATAAAAATATGATAATTCTTGTAAAATTGTGTAGTTTAAGAATCCAAAGTTTGGGTTTAAAATGCTAAGCATAGCAATTAAAGTTAATACTGTGTGTTTTAGTGTTAAACCGATATAAATAGGCACACTTGGCCCAAAACCCTAGACACTCAGCATTTTCTTACGTGAAGGGTTGCTGACCAGTTCCTCTAACACTGTTCCATTGCCTCCTTTCACCATTTTTGAGCTCAAGTTGTCACCTTTGCTTGGGTTCTTCATCTTTGAGCTTGTATACACTTGAGAGTTATCCTTGTGAGGGTGTGAGGGTGCATTATCTGAGTCCTTGCCACTGTATGAGTCAGTTTTGAGGGCTGAGTTTGGAGGTTGAGTGGTGAAAGCCTTGGTCTTGACATTTTGAGCTTCAAAGTGTCACCTTTATGAAGAAAAGAGTGATCTTGTTGTACATTTTTGTGACTCTTGGTTGCTGCTCAGTGGAGTGGTGTAGGAAGCTCCATTTCCCTTCCTTTTTCTGAGTTTAAGCTTGGGTAAGCTTCATCACCTTTGATCATGAGTCTAATTGGTTAAAAATGGAACCTTGATGCATGTAATGGACTAAAGATGATAACCTAACGTTGGGTAATGCTTAACACACTTAGAAATGCATGTTTAAGCTTCTATAATCGGTAAAAGTTGGACCTTTGGTTTGGATTTTTGCGAAACGCCGAATCTGGGTTCTGTCGCGAAATATCCGGATATTTTGTTGTGAATATCCAGATATTGATATCCGGATATGGGTATCCGGATATTGATATCCGGATATGCCCCCGACGAATATCCGGATATTCTGGGATTTCGAAGAACAGTAGCTGTGTTGTGTGTACAGTAGGCTATTGGGGGTTTGTGGACCCTAGATTAATGAAGTTGAACTTCTGTTTTAAATGAACTAAGTCAGAATCAAGTGGTTAGAGGCTTATGGCTTTGTGTGAAGCCTTAAGACATAAATCGTAAGAGGAAAACGTAGTCTTTATGTTTATGCTTCTAAGCTTTGTTGTTGATATGCTTGCTGGTCCTAATCAGATTGTAATCTGTTGTGTGTTGGACTTGAGCTGTGTGGACTCTTGGCATTGGATAGTGAGCTTGCAAGGTAAGCTTTCGTGTCCTTGGTTTAGCCATGTTATGGTTCCACCATGTCCCATGAGGGTATGGTTATATGCATGCTGTGTTACATGCTTTTGATGTTTTGGAAATGCTATTGAGCTGTTATATGCTAGTGCCTTTATGATATGCATGTGGTGTTCCACCTATATGGTAAGCCTGAGTATGTAGTACATACAATATGGTGAGGCTGTGGGTGAGGTGCAAGCGGTGTTCCTTGTACTACATGTAGGTAATAGACGTATTCCTGCATTTCTCTGGCCAGTAGAATAGTTTAAACACACATGGCATGAATATCTGTTGCACTGCATAGTTTTGGAACTTATATTGATATAAATGCTTTTAGAACTTATATTTCACATGTAAGTGAGCATGGGGTTGAAGATCCTTGAGGACCCCTTGTCTTACTGAGATTTATAGTTTAGAGATCTCACCCCACGTTTGGGGAATGCTTATTTCAGGATCAGGTAATGTGGGGGTTGAGGCCCCAGGCGGCAAGAGGCCAGAGCTGAGTTAGATATTGATGATATTATATGCTGATATGTTGGATGCTGGATATGCTTGCTGTTTTTATGCTTTTAGCTTCATTTTATGATTTTGGATTATCTTGTTGAGACTCTGTCGTTTATGCTGTTGATTTGATGAGCATGAGGATTGTCCATGCCACGTAGACTTGTTATGTCTTGTTTTACTTGGAGTTGTAATAATGTATCAGGATTATTGTCCGGATTACATGATGTAATGCCGTGACTTAGATACTCACTTTATATTTATATATTGAGGTATTTCAGTAGATGTCTTATTGCAATTTACATACAGGCGATATTTTATGAAATTGATTAAGTAATCAACTTGGCTAAGTATAATGATGTCATAAGTGATAAGAAAAAGATTTTCCCCATATTTAATTAAGCGCAGCTTAATACGATAGTATGATAATATTATCGGTATACACGGGGTGTTACAGCTTTCAAATCAAAATGCAATATAAAAAGAACACCAAAAACAAATAAGTAAGTTTTACTTTTTACAAATCAAAAAGAAAAAGTGAATGATAAAGTAAAAGTTCTCGTACTATCTCTCTCTGAAATCTTGAAGCGCACACTGTATCTTCTCAAATTGAAATCAGTTGAAACGCTGATTCTGAAAATCACGCCTCCTTCTTGGTTATTCGAGAACGTACTGGATCAAATGTTCTTTCTTAGTGTTCCTTTTCAGTTCTTTCTTGCGGGAGCCAACTGAATCAAATTTTGGGGCTTTTGGTACATCTCTTCTCAGTGAAAATTTCCAGGTTCTTTAACTGAAATATATGGGGCTTTTTACGGTATACTCAAGAAACTCAAAATTTTTATGAATCTTTGATTTGAAGCATTTAATCTGAAATTTCCAGATCTATTATTTATATGCTTTAAGGATTTTGAGTGGTATAATCTGAATATTAAATCTCTTGAGTTGTTCATTGATTTAGAGATTTTTTGTTAAAATTGGAATCTGATTTTTCTATTCAAATTGTTATATTTTCTTTTAAATCAGATTTCTTGGTGCCCATTGTTTAGAAAATTAATTGTGTAATATCCAAGCTCCTTGGTGCATTAATTTTAGAGATTTTGATACATATGTCATTATTTTAATTTTCTGCATATGGCATAAATATATGGAGCTTAGTTTGATATTACTATGAAATATTTGGTATGATAGGACACTGTATTTTTGGATTATTTCACTTGTTACAGTTCTGAAAAATTCTGTATTGGTTGTTAAAATGGAATAGTTGTGTGCTGTAAATCTGTCCTAGGTGTGTGGGTGCAACCGTGTGGGTTGGCGACCTTGTCCTTGGCTTGAGAGTGTGTCTCAAGGCCTGGAGCCTCAAGAATCACTAGGGAAAGTGAAGGTCATGTGTGAGAAGAGTTGGTGAACTCAGTAGGTTCGGCTTAAGAGTATTCTCAGAGCTTGGAGCAGTGTACGCACTAGGAAGATTTTTGATATCTTGTTTGATTGCATGTGTGACGCGTGTTTGTAAAACAGGTACACTTGTGATAAATAAAATATCTGCAGCGACTTCAGTCTGGACGTAGCATCCTACTTAAACTTAGTGGGTGTGAACCAGGATATATCGTGTGTTCCTTGTCTCTCTGATTTAATTTCTGAATATTTTGTTTAGAGACTAACAGTTACACTGATTCTGATTTGAAAGCGTTGTAGCACCTTATAGGTTACGATATAATTGTTGTAGCACTTGAACAGTTTTTTTTTCTGGTATTTGGAAATTAATATTTTTCTGTTTTGTTTAAGAAAATTACATTGCTGCGTTTATACTCTATAAATTGCTAAGGTACGCATTCTGTTACTACATTGTTCTTAGCATTGTGAAAAATTATTTTGGGCATATAGGGACTGAAGAAAAATTGTGTAAATGTTTACTGAATTTAAAAAGTTTTTTGAAAAGTTTAGAACACCTATGCACCCCCCCTCTAGGTGTTCCGTAAGCGTCCTATGTAAGAAGCCACTTGCCCAACAAGTGGTATCAGAGCTTCGTGATCTGAGTGATTGGTCATTGCGAAAGAGTTAAAGATCCTATGGCTTCTTTCCATCAGGATATTCCTCTTGAGGGTGGTTCCACCTATCGCCCTCCGTTTTTCATTGGGATTGATTATCCATACTGGAAAACAAGGATGCAGATTTTCCTTGAGTCGGTAGATCTTAAAATTTGGTAGTGTAGAGGAAGGATATCAGCCTCCAACTAGATTAGATGACAATGGTAAAAGTGTGCTTAAAAAATATACAGAGTTTACTAGAGCAGAATTAGAGAGTTCCCAATACAACTCAAAAGCAAAGAACTTAATAGTTAATGCACTTGGTAAGGATGAATACTACCGAGTATCTTCATGTAAGACCGCACGTGAGATGTGGCTTATCTTAGAAACAACCCATGAAGGTACTAGTGAAGTAAAACGTTGTAGACAAAATGTGTTATCTAGAGAGTTTGAGATCTTTGAGATGTATGAGCGCGAGTCTATATTTGACATGCAAAAGTGTTTCATGCATATAGTTACATCACTGAATGCTTTAAATATTTTTCATGATGATGAACTGGTAGTTAATTTTTTTTGAGATGTCTTAATAAGGAACGGGATGCAAAAGCTTCAGCAATCTACTAAGCTAAAGATCTCTCCACATTGTCCATTGCTACTTTATTTGGAGAGCTTTAGGAGTACGAGTTGGAGTTAAACAGAAGGGTTAACCGTGAGTTTAACAAGAAAAATTCAAAGAGTACTTGTTATGTCTTGTTTTAGTTGGAGTTGTAATAATGTATCAGGATTATTGTCCGGATTACGTGATGTAATGCCGTGACTTAGATACTCACTTTATATTTATATATTGAGGTATTTCAGTAGATGTCTTATTGCAATTTACATACAGGCGATATTTTATGAAATTGATTAAGTAATCAACTTGGCTAAGTATAATGACGTCATAAGTGATAAGAAAAATATTTTTCGCATATTTAATTAAGCGCAACTTAATACGATAGTATGATAACATTACCGGGTATACACGGGGTGTTACATTTTATGGTATCAGAGCAACGGTTCAAGGGAAAAGCCTGTATGTATTGCAATGAATAAGATGTTTGGTTGTGTCTGTCTTGTGTGTTTGCTACGTTGGTTGTTATTATGATGATGCATACGTGATCACATTGCGTGGGCCTGATCACTCATAATTTGTGTAGCTTGTGCAGAGTCATGGTAGGATCCAGGAGAACACGTGAGACTGCTGAGGGTCAATTGGACCCAATCCTGACTGCATTGGCTGAGATGCAGGAGGCCGCTAGATTGGCTCACGTGGCAATGATGGACGCTGTTAGAGAAGCGAACTAGAAGGCCACAGAGGATGCTCTTGTGGCGAACAGGTTGGCGAACATGACTATGATGAGGGTCATGTTGGAGGAGATGAGAGCTGGTCCAGCTGTTGGTCAGTTCCCAACGCCACCACCTCCACCGCTGCTTCCACCTAGTGTTCAGGATGAGACCCTGAGTCACATTGGTAGAGCTACGCATGATGTTGGGGGTGATGGAACCCTTTGTGGAGCCCGCTGAGGACAGAGATGCGATTGATCGCCGGCTGAATGCTTTCTGTAAGCATAAGCCACCTACTTTTGATGGGTCTTATGATCCCATTGCTGTTGCAAGATGGCTTCAGGCGCTAGACAAGATCTTTCGGGTCATGCAGTGTTCAGATCCGCAGAAGTTGATGTTCGCTACTTATATGCTAGAGGGCGATGCCCATGAGTGGTGGACGAACATTTCTCATGTCTACGAGATGCAGGGCCGTGCGATGACGTGGCCATTCTTTGAGGATTTCTTCTGGGTCAGTACTTCCCGTACGATGCACAGGAGAGGAAGCAAGGGGAGTTTGACAGGTTGGTTCAAGGCTCGTTGTCTGTTGACGAGTACCTGGCCAAGTTCAACGAGCTGGTGAAGTTTTCACACTTCAGGATGGTGAGGCCTACTCCTACATTCTTGGCTGCTAAGTTCCGCAGGGGACTTAGTGAGGATATTGCTGGTTACCTTGCTAGTTCTGCTTCGAGAGACTTTGGGACACTGGTTCAGCAGTGTCATGATATTGAAGATTTCTACAGCATGAGTAAGGCCAAGAGGGCCAAGATAGCTGAGACGACGACGAAGGTAGCTGGTAGTTCCACTTCTTGGAGAGACAGGAAGTTTGGGAACAAGGGCATGGGAAAGCATATGGCAACTCGGCAAGCGCCGAATCAGTTCAAGAGGACTTCTGCTCAGGGGAGTGCAGTGAGACCTCCTGCTCCCAAGTGTTCGGGATGCGGGAAGACTCATTTTGGACCGTGTTCTACCGGTCAGTTGATTTGTTTTCAGTGTGGCAAGGAGGGCCACTTCTCCAGAGATTGTCTGTCGTCGACGGCGAGAGCGGCTGCAGTTCAGGAAGTGCCGCTACAGATGGTTCCTCTTCCACCTACTTCAGCACCGGCAGTGCCACCGTCTACAGGACGTGGTTATACCCTGGATCGTCAGCAGTCGGATCGAGCTCCGAACCTTGTTAGAGGTACTGTTACCATTGGCGCATCATCTGTTGATGCCTTGTTTGACTCTGGGGCTACCCATTCTTTTGTTGCTACCCCGATTGTTGTGGGGCTTGAGTTGCCCATATCTGTGCTTTCTCCACCGTTGCGGGTGACCTCCGCCACCGGAGAGAAGTGTTATTCTACCACTGTACATCGAGATGTCGTGTTTCAGTGGGAGGGCCCTGAGTTCTCGGTAGATCTGATAGGATTGCCGATGGCCAACTTGGAGGTTATTCTGGTCATGGATTGGTTGTCCAGGAACTGTGCATTGATTGACTGTTGTGCCAAGCGTGTGGTGATGTCTTCGTGTGATTCCACAACTAGTTCCTCGCCGTACATTTCTTTGCTGCAGGCTAGGGGAGCCTTGAGAGCTGGGGCATTTGCATATGTCATGTTGGGAGGTCTGGTGAGTGGGACACATAAGGATATCACTGGCATTCCTGTGGTGAGGGAATTCCTCGAGGTGTTTCTGGAGGAGGTTCCTGAGTTTCCGCCACAGAGGGAGATAGAGTTCTCTATTGATCAGTTGCCTGGTGTGGGGCCTATTTCATTAGCGCCATACCGGATGTCGCCACCGGAGCTGGCAGAGCTGAAGAAGCATATTGAGGATCTTTCAGCAAAAGACTTCATTCGACCGAGTGTGTCTCCTTGGGGAGCACCAGTCTTCTTTGTGAAGAAGAAGGACGGGACAATGCGATTGTGCACCGACTACAGGCAGCTGAACAAGGTGACGATCAAGAACAAGTATCCCTTTCCTCGGATTGATGATCTGTTGGATCAGCTTAGGGGTGATTGCGTGTATTCTAAGATTGATCTCCTGTCCGGATACCATCAGATTCGGGTGAAGCTGGAGGATGTCCCTAAGACCGCATTTCGTTCGAGATACGGTCACTTTGAGTATTTGGTGATTCCGTTTGGACTCACCAATGCACCTGCTGTGTTCATGGATTACATGAACCGAATTTCCAGCCGTACCTGGATCAGTTTGTGATCGTCTTCATTGACGATATTTTGATTTACTCCAAGACGGAGGAGGATCATGTGGAGCATCTGAGGATTGTTCTGCAAGTGCTGAAGGAGAAGAAGTTGTATGCGAAGCCTTCCAAATGTGAGTTTTGGCTCAAGTCTGTGAAGTTTCTTGGGCATGTTATTTCTGCTGAAGGAGTTGCAGTGGATCCGAGCAAGATCGAGGCCGTACTGGATTGGGAGAGGCCCAAGACAGTTACGGAAGTGAGGAGCTTCTGGGTTTGGCAGGTTACTATCGGAGGTTCATCAAGGGTTTCTCCATGATGGTTCTCCCTATTGACTCGTCTTACCCGGAAGGAGACTCCATTTGTCTGGACTCACGAGTGTGAGGAATGCTTTCAGGAGTTGAAGGAGAGACTAACTACTGCTCCTGTATTGGTCCTTCCTGATCTTGCGCTTGAGATTGAGCTTTACACTGACGCCTCCGAGAAGGGGCTAGGGTGTGTGTTGATGTAGTTGGGCAAGGTGATTACCTATGCTTCGAGGCAGCTGAAACCTCATGAGGAGAACTACCCGACTCATGACTTGGAGTTAGCTGCTATTGTGTTTGCTTTCAAGATTTGGAGGCATTATCTTTTTGGTTTAAAGTTTGTGGTGTTCAGTGACCACAAAAGTTTGAAGTATCTTTTCGACCAGAAAGAGCTGAACATGAGGCAGAGAAGATGGATGGAGTTCATAAAGGATTACGACTTTGAGTTGAAGTACCATCCTGGCAAGGCCAATGTGGTAGCTGATGCTTTGAGTCGGAAACCCGGGAGCTCATCCAGTTTGTTACTTGGTAACTTTGACGTGGTTGAGAAATTCCGAAACCTGGCAGTGACTGCTCAATGTGAGGGTGTACTTCTCGAGCTGAAAGCAACAGACGTTGTGAATGAGCTGTTAGAAAAGATCAAAGAGACACAAGTTCAGAGAGAGTGTCTGGATTATGTGAAGAACCAAGACGGTGTGTCTTGGAATGATGATGGACTTCTTTTGTTTCAGCAGAGGAACGTGGTTCCTCGAGGTCCGTTGCCCGAAGAGGTTATGGCAGAGGCCCATAAGGGCCAATTTTCTATCCACTTTGGTGCTACTAAGATGTATCATGACCTGAAGAAGAACTTTTGGTGGCCGGGCATGAAAAAAGATGTTAATGTCTTTGTGTCCAAGTGTTTGGTTTGCCAGAAGGTGAAGATTGAACATCAGAGACCGTCTGGTGAACTTCAACCTCTTGAAGTACCACTGACCATCTGATTCTTTTCTCCTATGTGTTTTACTATATTGATTCAAAAAAAAAAAGCAAAAAAAAAAGAAGCAAAAAAAAAGAAAGAGAAAAAGCAAAAAAAAATAAAATGTTTATTTCTATCTTTTCATTATCTTTGTTTTATTTTCTTAGTGTCATTCTTAACTTTTGCTCTTGCAGATTTCTGGGGTGTTGAACCTTCTTTTCCATATTTTATCCATACCTTCACCTCAACCCCATTACAACTCTGCATAAAGCCCTCTTGATTTATGCATGCATGTGTTAGTTGCAGTGGAGAAGTAGTATTTGAGCAAGCCTATGGTAGAATGATTTTCTTGAGTAGATTTGAGTGATACACTGATTACCTGATACACTTGAGAGAAAAATATTGAGAGCATCTTGTAAGGAACCATTTTCAGTAAGTGACATGTACAGTTGAAATTAGCAGGTCTTGTGATTTGAGATTAGAGAATTTCTGTCCTGATTGGTTAATCTGTTGAAGACTTGTATCTTTGAATATTTCCTGTATGCTTGATAATTGTTATAAGGGATTGGTTGATCTTAGTCTTTGCTTTCTATTTTAGTTTTAGCCCAAGAGTGCAAAAAGATAAGTTTGGAGAATTTGATAACACATATTTTGTTACACTTATTTATTACTCTTGGGGTGGTATTTTTATGATTTATTTGAATTAAATAAAGGTCTTTTGGGTCAAATCAGAATTCTAGATTTTAATTGGGTGTAATTGATTTTCGTCATAATTTTCCAAATTTACACTACTTTCGTATTTTGACCATATCTCACTCTACAGATGTCCGATTGACTTCATTCTTATTGCGTTATGCAGCTAATAGATAGGGATACAATCTCTATTTCATCTACTAAAGCCCAATTCGGACGGAAATATGGTCGAAACCTGAGCCCAAGATGGACGTGTTTTGCTGGAAATTTATTTTGACGTTTGGACTTAAGTTATAATTTTGAACGCAATGTACATGAGGCCCAAAGCCATTATTTCTGTTTTGTTTCCTTTTATTTTGGGTTGGATTTGTAGAGCCCGAAACCCAGCTTGATTAGGGGTTAAAAGGGCGAGAGTAGGGACCTTGTGGAGAATCTTTCGTTTGAGTTTGAATTATACAGTTTTGAAATTAATATAATTTTCGACTCTTTTCTCTCCTCTTTTCTTTAATCAACCAAAGGGTTGAGGATTCCAAGGATATCTATCATTGGACAAATAATTACCAAATCGTGATTGATCTCAATTGAATCAGAATCCTTATTTCTAATTGAGAACCCTCTCTAAGCGATCGCTTAGCGTTTGGTCGAATACGGCGCGTCTACTCGAGCAATCGCGGAGTATCAACCCGTTCGACTTGAGTTCATTGGGTTAATCAACCTAACCATTAAATCTAATGGTTAATCTCTTTCCTAAGAACGCAATCGCGTATCTCAGATTGAACACCCTCAATCACGCGATGCCAAACCGAGTTGGAAAGAGAAACGTATTTGGTTCAAAATGAGGCGCAGGTCCTCAAGATATCCTTGGAATCCTAATTCTTGGGTTGGTTGCTTTTAATTTGATTATTCTTTCTTTCTTTTTATTTTATTTTTCATTTCCATTTAAATTTACAATCATATTAACAACCCCCATTTTAGTTTTCGTTTTTCTTTAATTTCCGTTTCTCCTTATTTTCTCTTTTCATTTAGTTTCCATTTTCATTTGGTTTCTATTTTATTTTTATTTTTTATTTTTATTTTTATAACTGAGCGATTAAGTTCATTGCAAACTCCTTGAGAGACGACTCAGGTTGACGCTTTAATAAACCTGATTTAATTAATTTGCACGAGTTCGACAGCTCGTGTCAAATTTGTCCTCAACCCTTGGGTTGATTAAAGAAAAGAGGAGAGAAAAGAGACGAAAATTATATTAATTTCAAAACTATATAATTCAAACTCAAACGAAAGATTATCCACAAGGTCCTTACTCTTGCCCTTTTAACCCCTAATCAAGCTGGGCTTCGGATTCTACAAATCCAACCCAAAATAAAAGGAAACAAAACAGAAATAATGGCTCTAGGCCTTATGTACACTGGGTTCAAAATTATAACTTAAGTCCAAACGTCAAAATAAATTTCCAGCAAAACACGTCCATCTTGGGCTCAGGTTTCGACCATCTTTCCGTCCGAATTGGGCTTTAGTAGATGCAATAGCGATTATAGCCCTATCTATTAGCTGCAAAACTCTATAAGAACGGAGTCAATCAGACATCTGTAGAGTGAGATATGGTCAAAATACGAAAGTAGTGTAAATCTGGAAAATTATGACGAAAATCAATTAAACCCAATTAAAATCTAGAATTCTGATTTGACCCAAAAGACCTTTATTTAATTCAAATAAATCATAAAAATACCACCCAAGAGTAATAAATAAGTGTAACAAAATATGTGTTATCAAATTCTCCCACACTTATCTTTTTGCACTCTTGGGCTAAAACTAAAATAGAAAGCAAAGACTAAGATCAACCAATCCCTTATAACAATTATCAAGCATACATGAAATATACAAAGATCACAAGTCTTCAACAGATTAACCAATCAGGACAGAAATTCCCTAATCTCAAATCACAAGACCTGCTAATTTCAACTGTACATGCCAATTACTGAAAATGGTTCTTTACAAGATGCTCTCAATATTTTTCTCTCAAGTGTATCAGGTAATCAGTGTATCACTCAAATCTACTCATGAAAATTATTCTACCATAGGCTTGCTCAAATTCTATTTCTCCACTGCTACTAACACATGCATGCATAAATCAAGAGGGCTTTATGCAGAGTTGTAATGAGGCTGAGGTGAAGGTATGGATAAAATATGGAAAAGAAGGTTCAACACCCCAGAAATCTACAAGAGCAAAAGTTAATAACGACACTAAGAAAATAAAACAAAGATAGAAATAAACATTTTTATTTTTTTATTTTTATTACTTTTTCTCTTTCTTTTTTTTTTTGCTTCTTTTTTTTTGCTTTTTATTTTTGCTTCTTTTTTTTTTTGCTTCTTTTTTAATCAATACAGTAAAACACATAGCAGAAAAGAATCAGATGGTCACCCCCCACACTTAAATTTTTGTACGTCTCGGGCAAACCCCCACACTTAAACACAACATCATAGTGAAAACCAATGCTCAGTAAATCTCCAGGGTGTGGAATTAATTGGTTTTTTCACTTAGGCAAGTAATGTGGCTTAAGAAACAAAGGATATAAAGGCTCAAAGGGGCTCACCAAGGGATAATAATGTAAGGGATGGCTATCTGGCTAAAGGGAAAAATAAAAAAAAATGTCTCTCTCATATTTATGCATGTAAATGAAAAATGCAGTTTCAAAAAGAACAAGATCAAGTTCTAGAGAATAAAGATCATGAGCAGAAACACACAAGAAAGAGAGAATGACAAAAGATGTAATCCATTCATAAAGGCCCAAAATCTCACAAGGGTAAAACCAAATTACGCAATCAGCATAACAATATCAGTCAACAAGTAATATAATCCAAGAGTCAAGAATTAAGCCTGATCAGAATAATCTATCAAAAGAAATATGTCCAAGTTCATTCCATGTATAACTTAACAATTATCAGAAAGAAAAGGAAAATCCACTTATTGACAATTAAAGTTGAAATAAAAAAATGCAAAGAAAAAGGAAATAAAGAAAAATGAAAAGAAGACTCCTTATCCTCCTTAGGGAAGGTAAGTGGCATCAGTGAGCCTGATTTGTGTCTCCACAAGCTGCTGAAGTCCCTCATAAAAAGGCTTGAAGCAGTGTCCATCCACATGTGAAGATCCTCTCAGTCTGCTTATGACACCACTCCCTATGATTAATTTTTTGCATAATTCAAACAAAAGGAGGAAGAGGGTAAAGAACGATAGAGAACGATGCAAACTCCCCGGCAACGGCGCCAAATTTGACACGAGCTGTCGAACTCGCGCAAATTAATTAAATCAGGTTTATTAGAATTTTGTAGTAAAGCGTCAACCTAAGTCGTCTCTCAAGGAATTTGCAATGAACTTAATCACTCAGTTATAAAAAAAAAAGAAAAAGAAAAAAAGAAACCAAATGAAAATGGAAACTAAATGAAAAGAGAAAATAAGGAGAAACGAAAATTAAAGAAAAACGGAAACTAAAATGGGGGGTTTTAATATGATGTAAATTTAAACGGAAATGAAAAATAAAATAAAAAGAAAGAATTATCAAATTAAAAGCAACCAACCCAAGAATTAGGATTCCATGGTTGAATCTTGAGGACCTGCACCTCATTTTGAACCAAATACGTTTTTCTTTCCAACTCGGTTTGGCGTCGCGCGATTGTGGGTGTTCAATCTGAGATACGCGATTGCGTTCTTAGGAAAAAGATTAACCATTAGATTTAATGGTTAGGTTGATTAACCCAATGAACTCAAGTCGAACGAGTTGATACTCCGCGATTGCTCAAGTAGACGTGTCATATTCGACCAAACGCTAAGCGATCGCTTAGAGAGGGTTCTCAATTGGAAATAAGGATTCTGATTCAATTGAGATCAATCTCGATTTGGTAATTATTTGTCCAATGATAGATATCCTTGGAATCCTCAACCCTTGGGTTGATTAAAGAAAAGAGGAGAGAAAAGAGACGAAAATTATATTAATTTCAAAACTGTATAATTCAAACTCAAACGAAAGATTCTCCACAAGGTCCCTACTCTCGCTCTTTTAACCCCTAATCAAGCTGGTCTTCGGGCTCTACAAATCCAACCCAAAATAAAAGAAAAGAAAACAGAAATAATGGCTCTGGACCTCATGTACATTGGGTTCAAAATTATAACTTAAGTTCAAACGTCAAAATAAATTTCCAACAAAACACATCCATCTTGGGCTCAGGTTTCGACCATATTTCCGTCCGAATTGGGCTTTAGTAGATGAAATAGGGATTGTAGCCCTATCTATTAGCTGCAAAAATCAATAAGAACGGAGTCAATCGGACATCTGTAGAGTGAGATATTGTCAAAATACGAAAGTAGTGTAAATCTGGAAAATTATGACGAAAATCAATTAAACCCAATTAAAATCTAGAATTCTGATTCGACCCAAAAGACCTTTATTTAATTCAAATAAATTATAAAAATACCATCCAAGAGTAATAAATAAGTGTAACAAAATATGTGTTATTAACCACAGTGGAAGTGGGAAGGTATTTTCATGGACTTCGTGGTGGGATTGCCGAAGACTCAGGCAGGTTGTGACTCTATCTGGGTCATTGTGGACAGACTGACGAAGTCTGCCCATTTTCTTCCAGTGAAGGTGAGCTTCACTACAGAGCAGTTGGCCAAGCTTTATGTTCGCGAGATTGTGAGGCTTCACAGGGTGCCCGAGAGTATCATCAGTGATAGGGACCCGAAGTTCACATCTCGGTTCTGGGAGGCGCTGCAGGAGGCTTTTGGTACGCAATTGAGATTGAGTACCACCTATCACCCTCAGACTGATGGACAGACTGAGAGGACCATCCAGACCTTGGAGGACATGTTGCGAGCTTGCACGTTGGAGTAGGGCTCGGCATGGGATAGGTACCTTCCGTTGGTTGAGTTTTCTTACAACAACAGCTTTCATGCTAGCCTGGGCATGTCGCCCTACGAAGCACGTATGGTAGGAGGTGTCAGACTCCTACTTGTTGGTCTGAGGTTGGGGACAAGGAGATTTTTGGCTTGGACTTTGTCCAAGATACCACCCAGCAGATCCAGTTGATCCGTGAAAAGTTGAAGCAGGCGCAGAATCACCAGAAGAGCTACTATGATGTCAAGCATCGTCCACTGGAGTTCAGTGAGGGTGAGCAGGTGTTTGTGAGACTTTCACCTGTCACCGGTGTTGGTCGGGCACTCGGAGTGAGGAAGTTGAGCCTGCGATATATTGGGCCATACCAGATCATTGGTAGAGTAGGACCTGTTGCCTACCGGCTTCCCTTGTCTCCGAACTTGGCCAACATCCACGACGTGTTTCACGTGTCTCAGCTTCGGAAGTACATAGCAGATCCATTGCACGTGGTGCAACCTGATGATGTGGAGGTTCGGGAGAACGAAAAGACTGCCGTCGGACCACTCAAGATTCTCGATCGTGGCGAGAAGCAGCTGAGGAGCAAGATCATTTCGATGGTCAAAGTGTAATGGACCGGAAGAACTCTTGAGGAGTGTACTTGGGAGCGTGAGGACGAGCTTCTCCAGCAGTACCCCGAGTTTCGAGACAAGTATGTTTTCTGATTTTGAGGACAAAATCCTAAAAAGGTGGGGTGAATGTAAGAACCTGCACCGTTAAATAAGGAATTTAACTGATTAATTATGCAAAATTAGGAAATAATTCCATAATTGACCCTAATAATTATTATGAGGCTTAATTAAGTATGATAAGTGATTAAGAATGCTGAAAGTCGCTTTTCGGAAGAAAAGTGCAGATACCGGTTCTGCTAGTCTGTATAAATGCGTACCGAAAAGTATCCCGGAAAATTATAATAAGTGCATGATAATTCATAGAATAATATATAGGACTTGTAAAACAAGTTTCAAGTTAAAATAATGAGAACTGGTGCCAGAAACTGATATTGGCTATGAAAAACGCGTACTGGAAAGGTGCTCCGAAAAATATAATAAAAATACAATAATTCTTGTAAAATTGAGTAGGTTAAGAATTCAAAGTTTGGGTTTAAAATGCTAAGCGTAGCATCTAAAGTTAATACTGTGTGTTTTAGTGTTAAACCGATATAAATAGGCACACTTGGCATAAAACCCTAGACACTCAGCATTTTCTTACGTGAAGGGTTTCTGACCAGTTCCTATAACACTGTTCCATTGCCTCATTTCACCATTTTTGAGCTCAAGTTGTCACCTTTGCTTGGGTTCTTCATCTTTGAGCTTGTATACACTTGAGAGTTATCCTTGTGAGGGTGTGAGGGTGCATTATCTGAGTCCTTACCACTGTATGAGTCAGTTTTGAGGGCCGAGTTTGGAGGTTGAGTGGTGAAAGCCTTGGTCTTGACATTTGGAGCTTCAAAGTGTCACCTTGATGAAGAAAAGAGTGATCTTGTTGTACATTTTCGTGACTCTTGGTTGCTACTCAGTGGAGTGGTGTAGGAAGCTCTATTTCCCTTCCTTTTTCTGAGTTTAAGCTTGGGTAAGCTTCATCACCTTTGATCATGAGTCTAATTGGTTAAAAATGGAACCTTGATGCATGTAATGGACTAAAGATGATAACCTAACATTGGGTAATGCTTAACACACTTAGAAATGCATGTTTAAGCTTCTGTAATCGGTAAAAGTTGGACCTTTGGTTTGTATATTCGCGAAATGCAGAATCTGGGTTCTGTCGCGAAATATACAGATATTTTGTTGTGAATAATATCAGGATATTGATATCCGGATATGAGGATCTTAATATCCGGATATGGATATCTGGATATTGGAAGAGAGATATCCGGATATTGATATCCGGATATGCCCCCGACGAATATTCGGATATTCTGGGATTTCGAAGAATAGTAGCTGTGTTGCGTGTACAGTAGGCTATTGGGGGTTTGTGGACCCTAGATTGATGAAGTTGAACTTCTGTTTTAACTGAACTAAGTCAGAATCAAGTGGTTAGGGGCTTATGGCTTTGTGTGAAGCCTTAAGACATAAATCGTAAGAGGAAAACGTAGTCTTTAAGTTTATACTTTTGTTGATATGCTTGCTGGTCCTAATCAGATTGTGATCTGCTGTATGTTGGACTTGAGCTGTGTGGACTCTTGGCATTGGATAGTGAGCTTGCAAGGTAAGCTTTCGTGTCCTCAGTTTAGCCATGTTGTGGTTCCACCATGTCCCATGGGGGTATGGTTATATGCATGTTGTGTTACATGCTTTTGATGTTTTGGAAATGCTATTGAGCTGTTATAAGCTAGTGCCTTTATGATATGCATGTGGTGTTCCACCTATACGGTAAGCCTGAGTATGTAGTACATACAATATGGTGAGGCTGTGGGTGAGGTGCAAGCGGTGTCCCTTGTACTACATGTAGGTAATAGACGTATTCCTGCATTTCTCTGGCCAGTAGAATAGTTTAAACACACATGGCATGAATATCTGTTGCACTGCATAGTTTTGGAACTTATATTGATATAAATGCTTTTAGAACTTATATTGCACATGTAAGTGAGCATGGGGTTGAAGATCCTTGAGGACCCCTTGTCTTACTGAGATTTATAGTTTAGAGATCTCACCCCACGTTTGGGGAATGCTTATTTCAGGATCAGGTAATGTGGGGGTTGAGGCCCCAGGCGGCAAGAGGCCAGAGCTGAGTTAGATATTGATGATATTATATGCTGATATGTTGGATGCTGGATATGCTTGCTGTTTTTATGCTTTTAGCTTCATTTTATGATTTTGGATTATCTTGTTGAGACTATGTCGTTTATGCTGTTGATTTGGTGAGCATGGGGATTGTCCATGCCACGTAGACTTGTTATGTCTTGTTTTACTTGGAGTTGTAATAATGTATCAGGATTATTGTCCGGATTACATGATATAATGCCGTGACTTAGATACTCACTTTATATTTATATATTGAGGTATTTCAGTAGATGTCTTATTGCAATTTACATACAGGCGATATTTTATGAAATTGATTAAGTAATCAACTTGGCTAAGTATAATGACGTCATAAGTGATAAGAAAAAGATTTTCCCCATATTTAATTAAGCGCAGCTTAATACGATAGTATGATAACATTACCGGTATACACGGGGTGTTACAGCTTTCAAATCAAAATGCAATATAAAAAGAACACCAAAAACAAATAAGTAAGTTTTACTTTTTACAAATCAAAAAGAAAAAGTGAATGATAAAGTAAAAGTTCTCGTACTATCTCTCTCTGAAATCTTGAAGCGCACACTGTATCTTCTCAAATTGAAATCGGTTGAAACACTCATGTCTTTGCAAATGGTAATCGGTTGAAACGCTGATTCTGAAAATCACGCCTCCTTCTTGGTTATTCGAGAACGTACTGGATCAAATGTTCTTTCTTAGTGTTCCTTTTCAGTTCTTTCTTGCGGGAGCCAACTGAATCAAATTTTGGGGCTTTTGGTACATCTCTTCTCAGTGAAAATTTCCAGGTTCTTTAACTGAAATATATGGGGCTTTTTACGGTATACTCAAGAAACTCAAAATTTTTATGAATCTTTGATTTGAAGCATTTAATCTGAAATTTCCAGATCTATTATTCATATGCTTTAAGGATTTTGAGTGGTATAATCTGAATATTAAATCTCTTGAGTTGTTCATTGATTTAGAGATTTTTTGTTAAAATTGGAATCTGATTTTTCTATTCAAATTGTTATATTTTCTTTTAAATCAGATTTCTTGGTGCCCATTGTTTAGAAAATTAATTGTGTAATATCCAAGCTCCTTGGTGCATTACTTTTAGAGATTTTGATACATATGTCATTGGTTTAATTTTCTGCATATGGCATAAATATATGGAGCTTAGTTTGATATTACTATGAAATATTTGGTATGATAGGACACTGTATTTTTGGATTATTTCACTTGTTACAGTTCTGAAAAATTCTGTATTGGTTGTTAAAATGGAATAGTTGTGTGCTGTAAATCTGTCCTAGGTGTGTGGGTGCAACCGTGTGGGTTGGCGACCTTGTCCTTGGCTTGAGAGTGTGTCTCAAGGCCTGGAGCCTCAAGAATCACTAGGGAAAGTGAAGGTCATGTGTGAGAGGAGTTGGTGAACTCAGTAGGTTCGGCTTAAGAGTATTCTCAGAGCTTGGAGCAGTGTACGCACTAGGAAGATTTTTGATATCTTGTTTGATTGCATGTGTGACGCGTGTTTGTAAAACAGGTACACTTGTGATAAATAAAATATCTGCAGCGACTTCAGTCTGGACGTAGCACCCTACTTAAACTTAGTGGGTGTGAACCAGGATATATCGTGTGTTCCTTGTCTCTCTGATTTAATTTCTGAATATTTTGTTTAGAGACTGACAGTTACACTGATTCTGATTTGAAAGCGTTGTAGCACCTTATAGGTTACGATATAATTGTTGTAGCACTTGAACAATTTTTTTTTCCTGGTATTTGGAAATTAATATTTTTCTATTTTGTTTAAGAAAATTACATTGCTGCGTTTATACTCTATAAATTGCTAAGGTACGCATTCTCTTACTACATTGTTCTTAGCATTGTGAAAAATTATTTTGGGCATATAGGGACTGAAGAAAAATTGTGTAAATGTTTACTGAATTTAAAAAGTTTTTGGAAAAGTTTAGAACACCTATGCACCCCCTCTAGGTGTTCCGTAAGCGTCCTATGTAAGAAGCCACTTGCCCAATAAGTGGTATCAGAGCTTCGTGATCTGAGTGATTGGTCACTGCGAAAGAGTTAAAGATCCTATGGCTTCTTTCCATCAGGATATTCCTCTTGAGGGTGGTTCCACCTATCGCCCTCCGTTTTTCATTGGGATTGATTATCCATACTGGAAAACAAGGATGCAGATTTTCCTTGAGTCGGTAGATCTTAAAATTTGGTAGTGTAGAGGAAGGATATCAGCCTCCAACTAGATTAGATGACAATGGTAAAAGTGTGCTTAAAAAATATACAGAGTTTACTAGAGCAGAATTAGAGAGTTCCCAATACAACTCAAAAGCAAAGAACTTAATAGTTAATGCACTTGGTAAGGATGAATACTACCGAGTATCTTCATGTAAGACCGCACGTGAGATGTGGCTTATCTTAGAAACAACCCATGAAGGTACTACTGAAGTAAAACGTTCTAGACAAAATGTGTTATCTAGAGAGTTTGAGATCTTTGAGATGTATGAGCGCGAGTCTATATTTGACATGCAAAAGTGTTTCATGCATATAGTTACATCACTGAATGCTTTAAATATTTTTCATGATGATGAACTGGTAGTTAATTTTTTTTTGAGATGTCTTACTAAGGAACGGGATGCAAAAGCTTCAGCAATCTACGAAGCTAAAGATCTCTCCACATTGTCCATTGCTACTTTATTTGGAGAGCTTTAGGATTACGAGTTGGAGTTAAACAGAAGGGTTAACCGTGAGTTTAACAAGAAAATTTCAAAGAGTATAACTCTAAAAGTTTCTTCTTCCAAATCCAAGCAAAGTAAGAAAATTACCGATACTTCTTCAAGTGAATCAAGCACCGGTGAAGACGATGAAATGACAATGTTCGTGAAAAAGTTTAACATGTCGTTCACCAAGTTCTTCAACAAGAAGTTCAACAAAAGGAGAAGAAGGACCGACAACCCAAGTAGAAAAGAAAGCAACTCAAAAAATGCTTGTTTTGAGTGTGGAAAGGAAGGTCACTTCCAAAAGGATTGCCCGAACAAAAAGAATAAATATGACAATGGAAAGTTCAAGAAAGGTAAGAGCAAAAAGAAGAGAGCTTACATGGCATTTTCAGATGACACTTCAAGTACTACAAGCTCTTCATCAAGTGAACAAGCTAACATTTGCTTCATGACACAAATTGAAAAAGATCAAATTGAGGTACATTCTAGCCACTCTTCTAGTTCTGTGTGGGATTCCGATTAGGTATGTGATTCTAATTCAATATGTAGTTCTATCTCCTCTTGTGATACCTCTTATATGGTTGGTCCATCATATGATGATTTGTTGTATGCTTATAAATGTTTGCAAGTTGAAAATGAAAAATTAACCTCTAAGGTTAAGAAAATTAAAAATGAGAAAAATTGCTTGCAAGACAAAGTTGATAGTTTGACAACCATTGTAAATGATTTAATGAAAGACAATGAAGATCTTAAAAATGAAAATCTTTTCATGAATTTTCTTATTGGATCATATGATGATGTGAAACCCCCTTCCACTATTTCATGTACTAAATGTGTTGAATTATCTAATGAAGTGGATAGGTTGAAAATAATGGTTGATAGAATGACTAGTGGGAGAGATAACTTGAATGTCCTCCTTGGTAGACAAAGGGTTGAGACTACTAAACATGGACTTGGTTTTCAAAAACCTCCCTTTGCTCAACCAAGAAAGACAAACCAATATCCTCCTAGGTTCATGTCTAAAATACCATTTAAGAAATGTACATATTGTTGCATGAGTGGTCATCTTGTATATCAATGCAATATTAAGAAATATGTCCTAAAAGGAACTAATCTTAAGTGGGTTCCTAAGAGGATTATAAATGTGAGCAACATTGCTTCAACATCTTATGGACCTCAACCTAACACATCTAGCATGTTCTTTAGCCCTAAGGTTAAGAACATGATATATGTTCCTTAGAAAACTTAGTGAGCATGTATGCATCATGTGCCATGGACTGTTGTATTTGATAAATCATTTTGCACATAATGTCTAGTTGTTGTTTGGTGTTTAATATGACATGCATAGACTGTTTTTAACACATCTTATGTTATAAATGTTCTATATGTGGATAGAAAGTTCACTTCATGCACTACATGCCTATAAAGTTGAATAATCCAAATATGACAACAAGTTCTTTTGCAACATCCTCCTTTATACAATGTCAATTAGCAATTTTGGTGAAATATAAAATTGTTGTGTAAATTAGATTACATGTTTTATATGATAAATGCTTGATCTTGCTAATGTGCCTAGAAAGGCAAGTGTGGAAGATTATGTTGTAGGTATTTGAAAGAAAATGGAAATGAATGAAAAGATGAAGATTCAATTGAAGATATTGGCAAATTGAAGAACCTCTTAGACTAAGCCAAAGAGTTACAAAGAATCAAAACTTGGTACAAGACATGGGTAATCTTTTAATATATGAAATGCTTGTTATATGCTTTATCCAATATTGATCCTTATTATATGCTATAATTGATTTTGATGATGTCAAAGGGGGAGAAAATATAAATATCATCAAATTGAGCTTATGAGCTTATGCATATTGTAAGTGGGAGTTTTTGAGAAGTTTTGAGAACATATGTATGCCTTACTTTTAATTACCATAATAATTCTTAGTATGCATATGTTTAGGGGGAGTATGTGATTACATGATTTTAATATCTTATGCTACTAACCCTTACTTGTTTGAATTTGAGTTTAAATTGCCATTATCAAAAAGGGGGAGATTGAAGACCTCCTAAGCATTATGGAGTATATATTTTGATGATGACAAAGGGTTTACAAAAAGTCTCAAATTGAAGAGGGAGTTTGAAGATACAAGTCGTTAGGTATTTTTAGATATTTTGTTACACACAATATTATATCATATAGTATCTTCCTAAGCTCCAATTTATAACATTACATTTCATGCATTTAATTTCATATTAAATAATATTGATTAGTTTCGTTTGTTATGGTTAAGATTTAAAATTTAAAACAATTAAATAAGTATTATAGGTTTGGTTAGAATTAAAAAATAAATCAATTAGATATTCAATATAACTAAAATAAAAAAAGTACGTTACCTTTTCAAAAACTAATAAGGAAAGCAAATCAGTAATCAGGTAAAGCAATTTGCATTCACGTGGATGTAAAAGTTGCTTTAAAAATAATAATATAATAATAATAAATATTAAAAAAAAGAAAAGGAAAGCTATCAGGTAAAGAAAATTGATATCATATGTATTCACGTGGCTTTCAAATCAAAATGCAATATAAAAAGAAAACCAAAAACAAATAAGTTAGATTTAATTTTTACAAATCAAAAAGAAAAAGTTCTCGTACTATCTCTCTCTGAAATCTTGAAGCGCACACTGTATCTTCTCAAATTGAAATCGGTTGAAACACTCATGTCTTTGCAAATGGTAATCGGTTGAAACGCTGATTCTGAAAATCAGGCCTCCTTCTTGGTTATTCGAGAACGTACTGGATCAAATTTTCTTTCTTAGTGTTCCTTTTCAGTCCTTTCTTGCGGGAGCCAACTGAATCAAATTTTGGGGCTTTTGGTACATCTCTTCTCAGTGAAAATTTCCAGGTTCTTGAACTGAAATATATGGGGCTTTTTACGGTATACTCAAGAAACTCAAATCTTTTATGAATTTTTGATTTGAAGCATTTAATCTGAAATTTCCAGATCTATTATTCATATGCTTTAAGGATTTTGAGTGGTATAATCTGAATATTAAATCTTTTGAGTTGTTCATTGATTTAGAGATTTTTTTTTTAAAATTGGAATCTGATTTTTCTATTCAAATTGTGATATTTTCTTTTAAATCAGATTTCTTGGTGTCTATTGTTTAGAAAATTAATTGTGTAATATCCAAGCTCCTTAGTGCATTAATTTTTGAGATTTTGATACATATGTCATTGGTTTAATTTTCTGCATATGGCAGAAATATATGGAGCTTAGTTTGATATTACTATGAAATATTTGGTATGATAGGACACTGTATCTTTGGATTATTTCACTTGTTACAGTTCTGCAAAATTCTGTATTGGCTGTTAAAATGGAATAGTTGTGTGCTGTAAATCTGTCCTAGGTGTGTGGGTGCAACCGTGTGGGTTGGCGACCTTGTCCTTGGCTTGAGAGTGTGTCTCAAGGCCTGGAGCCTCAAGAATCACTAGGGAAAGTGAAGGTCATGTGTGAGAGGAGTTGGTGAACTCAGTAGGTTCGGCTTGAGAGTATTCTCAGAGCTTGGAGCAGTGTAGGCACTAGGAAGATTTTTTATATCTTGTTTGATTGCATGTGTGACGCGTGTTTGTAAAACAGGTACACTTGTGATAAATAAAATATCTGCAGCGACTTCAGTCTAGAAGCACCCTACTTAGGCTTAGTGGGTGTGAACCAGGATATATCGTGCTTCCCTTGTCTCTCTGATTTAATTTCTGAATATTTTGTTTAGTGACTGTCAGTTACACTGATTCTGATTTGAAAGTGCTGTAGCACCTTATAGGTTATGATATAATTGTTGTAGCACTTGAAGTGTTTTTTTCCTGGTATTTGGAAATTAATATTTTTCTGTTTTGTTTAAGAAAATTAAATTGCTGCGTTTATACTCTATAAATTGCTAAGGTACGCGTTCTGTTACTACATTGTTCTTAGCATTGTGAAAAATTATTTTGGGCATATAGGGACTGAAGAAAAGTTGCGTAAATGTTTACTGAATTTAAAAAGTTTTTGGAAAAGTTTAGAACACCTATGCACCCCCCTCTGGGTGTTCCGTAAGCATCCTGTGTAAGAAGCCACTTGCCAAACAGAGAAATCCTTGAGGACCCCTTGTCTTACTAAGATTTCTGTTTAGAGATCCCACCCCACGTTTGGGGCACATTGTAAGAACCCGCACCGTTAATTTAGAAATTTAATTAATTAATTATGAGATTAATGAGATAATTCCATAATTGACCCTAATAATTATGAGAAAGCTTAAATAATTATGATAAGTGATTAAGAATGCTGAAAGTCGTTTTTCTGACGAAAAGTGCAGATACCGGATCTGCCTCACGGTATAAATGCGTACCGATGAAGAATCTCAGAAAATTATGAAAAATATGTATATGTCACTAGAAAAATATATAGGACTGGCATAACAAGTTTCAGGTCAAAATAATGAGAACTCGTGTCAGAACTGATACTGGCTAAGTAAAAGCGCATACTGGAAAGGTGCTGCGAAAAATAAAATAAAAATATGAAAAATCTTAGAAAAATGAGTAGGTTCAAATTCTAAAATTTGAGATTAAAATGTTAAGCGTACCTATTAGCTCTAATACAGTGCGATTAAAACTTAAGTGGCCTATATAAGGCCTTGGCACATGATCCTAGGTCTTTCATTGTGCCTTCTACGTGAGAACCCTTGCAGCTGATTAGCCTCCACTGTTCCATTTCCTTCTCTTCTTTATTTTGAACCAAGGAGCCACATTTCTCCATGAAACCTTCACCAAAGCACCTTTGTTGAGTGAGAGTTGGTCTTGTGAGGGTGTTGGGTGCTCCATAATATTGTGTGAGCTTCTGAGTTGTGGTGTTGAGAGGGATGACTTCCTTGTTGGTGGAGTATGAGCCATTATCTGTTGTGAAGAAGGTTCAAGAAGCTATCTTTGGTGAGAAAGGATCTTGCTTGCTTGTCATTTTCGTGCTCCCTTTTGTAGCAGACCTTAGAGGCTGAAGTGAGAGCTCCAAGAGCCACCTTGTTTCTGTTTTGGACCTTGGGTAAGCTTCACCAACCTTGATCATGAGTTTCCTTAGTTAAA
The DNA here is from genome assembly GCF_033153095.1 of Gastrolobium bilobum. Classification (NCBI taxonomy): domain Eukaryota; kingdom Viridiplantae; phylum Streptophyta; class Magnoliopsida; order Fabales; family Fabaceae; genus Gastrolobium; species Gastrolobium bilobum. Next base: position 165,186 of record NW_026896197.1, read on the forward strand.
AATGAAGCCTTGATACACGTAATAAGCCAAAGTTCATAACTTAAGGTTAGGTAAGGTTAAACACACCTAGAAATGCATGTTTAAGCTTCTAGAATTGTTAAAAGAGCAACTTTTGGGAAGGATATCTCGTGAAATGCAGAACTGCATTCTGTCGCGAAATATCCGGATATGGTATCCGGATATGGATATCCGGATATTGGGTCTTGTGATATCCGAATATGCATATTATGGGAATTTTGAGACAGTAATGATACTGTTCATACAGAATGATATTTTAGGTTTGTGGACCCATGATTGGTTAATGTGGACTACTGTAATAATTAATCTAAGTCAAAATCTAAGTGATTAAGGGCTTAGGGCTTTGTGAGAAGCCTAAAGACATAAAACGTAAATGGAAAGCATTTTCTTTATGTTTTATGCTTATAGATTAAGAGTGTTGATATGAATGTTGGTATAAACAGACTGTGAGAGTGCTGTTTGTGGACCTTGAGCTTGGTTGGACTCTTATTTGGATAGTTAGCTTGCGAGGTAATCTTTTGTGTCCTTGGTTTAGCCATTGTTGGTTCCACCATACCCCATGGTGGAATGGTTTATATGCATGATGTGTTTTCATGTATTGATTTATTGAAATGCTTTTGAGTTGTTAAGTGCAAATGTCCTATGATATGTATATGATGTTTCGCCTAGATGGGATGATGATCCTGTGGGCAGGTACGTCATGGGCGTGTACTGTTGTGGGTTGTAGACGTACGTACATCCTGCATTCCTCTGGCCAGTAGAATAGTTAACACACATGACATGATTATATGCTGCATTGCACTGATTTTGGAACTTATATTATATTACTGCTTTTGAACTTATATTGCACATGTAAGTGAGCTTGGGGTGGAGAAATCCTTGAGGACCCTTTGCCTTGCTGAGATTTCTGTTTAGAGATCTCACCCCACGTTTGGGGCACATATTTCAGGTTCAAGTAACTCGGGTGGCAGGAGGCCGGAGCTGAGTTAGACATTGCTGCTTTTACTGTTATGATTGGATGCTGGCATGTTTTCTGCTATCTTTATGATTATGTTTCTATTGTTGAGACTCTGTTGGGTTTGTTGCCTTATTTGGTGAGCATGGAGGTTGTCTATGCCACATTGATTTGACTATGTCTTATTTTAGATTTGAGATGTATTAATGTATCATGAATATTGTCCGGACTACGTGTTGTAGATCCATGACTTAGATACTCACATATTTATATCTTGAGGTTATTCAGTGTAGATAGCTGTCTATTCGCAATTTCATATAGGCATCATTTTGAAAGGAATTAAGTAATCAACTTGGTAATTGATAATGACGTCATAATTGAAAAAAAAAAGTTATTCTGCATTTTAATTAAGCGTGGCTTAATACGATGACATGTTAACAAACCGGGTATACACGGGGTGTTACACACATTTTCAGGTTCAGGTAACTCGGGGGGTTGAGACCTCGGGCAGCAGGAAGCCAGAGTGAGCTGGGATTTATGCTTTTATGATGATATGCTTGGATGTTGACCTGCTTTATATTTATTATCATGTTGTAGTTGTTGAGACTCTGTTGGGCTTTTTATTTGGTGAGCATGAAGATTATCCATGCCACATTGAATTGACTTTGTTGATTTAGATAAACGTTGTATAATGTATCAGGATTATGGTCTGGACTACGTGTTGTAGTTCCGTGATTTAGATACTCACGTATTATATATGAGGTTATTCAGTGTAGATAGTTGTTTATTTGCAATTTACATACAGGCAATATTTTGAAAATGACTAAGTAATCAACTTGGTAATTAATAATGACGTCATAATTGAAAAGAAAAAGTTATTCCGCATTTTTATTAAGCTCTGCTTAATACGATGCTATGATAACAAATCGGGTATACACGTGGTGTTACAGCTAGACACTTCTGTCACTCAGAAAAAACAGTCATTAAGGACCAGAATAAGTGGCATAGCAAAAAATCTATCCCTTTACAAGCTTCTTGTTTTTGGAGGCCATTGACTCCATCCAATGGCAGACCTAGATGGTCACTTCTGTCCGCACTTGCGGACAGGAAGTTCTAAATTTTTTTTTTTTTTTAAGTATAGTAGTATAGTATGATGTTGGTTAGATTAAGTTTTGTTATACAACGAGGGATGAAATGAAAATGAATGGAATAAGATAGGATGGGATGAGATGTCGTATGTTTTATTGTATATTTTAAGATGCCATACAACAAATCATCTTGGTTAAAAAAAAGTGTTCGGAATAATATTTTATGTTAAGGTGAAGTTTTTTTTTTCTTATTTATAATTTTTTGTTTTTTAATCTCTGTATGGAAAATGATATTGTAACAATCAAGTATCGTTACTATCAATATTAATACCAATCAATTTTACCGTTAGATCGATTATGTGGATCCAACGGTTATATTTATTTTCATCTTTGTATGGTTATGATCCCCCATATTTAAAGTGAAAGCATTAAATATAGGAAATTATAATCATACAAAGATGGAAATAAATATAAAGTATTAAATATGGAGAATCATAACCATACAAAGATGGAAATAAATATTACAGTTGGATCAGCATAACCGATCTAACGGTGAAATTGATTGGTAGTAACACTACTTGGTTATTACAATATCCTATCCCTTAATGCATTTGAAATTTTCTTTAAATTTTTTTTCGGGAGCACTGCCCCCAAACCAACGTCACTAAATATGCGGACATAAACAATATTTTCTGGGTCCACCACTGACTCCATCAATGTGAGTTTGAAGGCATTGTTCCTACAAATGTATCAAGATTTAGTCACAAACATGGAATTATGAGTTCGACGATTTCCCTTGACGTAAAAGATAATATTTGATTTTCCTTTCCATTTTTCTAATTTTCTTATGTGGGAAATTATTGTGCATGCAGACCAATAAATTAGACACCATTTAGGGATTTGCGTTTAAGTTTGTAGTTGTTGTCATGAGATTTGCAATTGATTCAAATATTACATCTTCTTGCTTACGAGGTAAAAGAATTTCATGCACCAACTTAGAGTGGTCTCAAATTTGATCAAGCCCTTAGAATTGAACTTCCTGCCAGACTCATCGCATTGCCGTTGCCCCAGAGTTTCGGATTTATATTTAATTTCATCAAAATTTAAGTTGTGTTGTTTGCATCATCCACTGACAAGTACGGACGAATTCATTATTATGCGACTTGGGCTGCATTTACTACGTTAACTGCTGACATGATGACTATACCATAGCAGATGGATATCTCATATCTGTTCATCTGCATTTGTAACCCACAACATACTTAATTCAATTTATAATCTTCAGAGTTACAGAGTTCTCGATTTTCATTTGATACATAATCGATAAATAAATGTATGGAAGCTGTTCAAACAATGCTTGGTTCTCCTACATTTTTTCCAGTCACCGTGGACCTCGCTTTAAACTGTGCTAGAGAAAAGTGTGAAAACTAACATGGCTGCTTTCCTTATTGCAGCAGCTGTTAGTTGCTGTTTGCAAAATTAAATGATAATGTAACTCGGTCTTATGAAAAATGTAGTGTGAGATTTTTTAGCAAATTTATCATATCATCTAAAGCATCTATTTCTACATATAAAGTTTCTTGCTTGGTAGTATTTGTGCTTATTAATATTTTTCCTATAAAGTAATTATAAAATTTTTATTAAGTTATGTATTAATTATAATTTCAAAAATATACCCGAATTTAATTAAGTTATCTTTCATTAAAATAGTTAAAATATCATAACATCATTAACATTTTTTCATTTTAGTGCGTAAAGATACTTAAATATGAGCATAAATTTAAAAATAATTAATAATTTGTATTTTTCAAAATTACAAATTATTGAGACAAAATATATTTTATAAATGAAAAGATTGATATTTTTAAATGGAGAGAAATTGTTTTTTTTTTTAAAAGTTCAATCTAATTATGACATTGAACTTTCAAGATAGAAGGATGTTACACCAAAAAGTTTACTCTACGGAAAAAATCAGTCAGTCAGTTACGTTTCATGTTTTAGCATTTACGAGCTAATATACGCTATGTGATATTTTTCTGCATTTCTTTAAGGTGTTTAGCATTTACAATCTAATTATGACATTTAGGAGGCGTTTGATATAAGGTGTTTTTTTAGGATTTCTCAGAAAGTGAAAGTGGTAATTGTATTTATTCATACAAGAAATTTTAAATTTTCTCGGGAATCTGATTTTTTCGAAATTTTATTTTGTTTGTAATTTTTTTTTTTTGAAAATACCATTCAGGAATACTATCTAGGGGTGGTATTCTAGGATTTCTATGACAAGAAAAAATTTAATACAACTAAAGATAGCATCAAAAAATTAATCCAATATTCCGAGGAAACTGATCTTTCCATCATATTCCTGGAAATCGTGATTTTCAGATAAAAAAAATTTCTCCTCTACGAAACGTCATATAAGGGAAAAAGAAGTATCCTTCTAAATGACATAAGTTTATATCTTTTTAGGTGGTTTACACAAGATATGACCGATCATATTTTGTATAAATATAAAAAGTTACTTTTTTTCTCTTTTTCCATTCATATCGCTAACGTGTAAAGTGAAAAAAAAAGTAACTTTTTCAAATTTACACACAATATAACCAGACATACTTTATGTAAGTAACTAAAAGAATACAATTTATATCCTTTTAAATGACACACCTAACCCTTTTCTTTTAAATGTGGTAGTTGTTCGAACTAACTCAGGAAGCGCCACAGTGGGCAGTGGCCACATGATCTGCACTATTTGCGGTTCGATTTGAATTACCAATTATTAAGGGTACGTTTGATGGTGTTCTTTTTTTTCTTTTTTAATTATTTGATAGAAAATTTAATGAAATAAGTGTTTTCTGTATTTTTTTATTTTGAAAGTTAAAATTAAAAAATACTAAACAAAAACAACTTAGACCTATAGTCTGATTGATTGTTTTGTGTTTTTTGTTCTTCAAACTGTTTTGTAAAATAGTTAATGATATATGTATTTTTTTTATTTTAAAAGTTAAAAATTAAAAATTAAAACAAAAATAATTCAGACATGTTCTTTTTTTTTTATACTGATATTCATACATGTTATGTAAATTTGATTCTAAAAGTAAAAAAATAGTTATAATTTTAGAATTACATTTATAAAACAAGCCTTATCAAATAGATTTTTTTTTTCGAAAATAAAAAACTATTTAAAAACAGTATTCAAAATTTCAAATATATCCATATTTTCTAAATTTGATTCTAAAAATAAAAACACAGTTATAATTTTTAAAATTATTTTTAAAAAATAACTCTAATTTAAAAAGTTTTTTTTTTCTGAAAATAAAAAATTATTTTAAAAAATAGTATTCAAACATGCCCTAAGTTTCATATATTTAATTGGCAATAGTAGTACTTCAATTTATGCGAAAAACATTTGGATAAAGTTATTTTCTAAACCCAAAAAACATAGTTCTGGGTTTGAAAAATAAATATCGAATATTTTAAAAAAATTATTTATCTCTTGTAATATGAAAGCTTTTAAATATTATGTATTTTTTTCTCAATTACTTTATTTTCTTTGAAAGAAATAATATTAAAATCTAATATATTTATTTAATATTTATAACATAAAAGTAAAAAGAATATTTTTCTTGTTAAAAAGAGATATAATTATCTTTTGTAATTTCAAAATAGTATTGTTTTTAGATTTAAAAAAAAAATACAAGACGTTTTAGAAAATTTATTTCTCTCTTGAATTATGGGATATTCCAAAATGTTCTGTACGCTTTTTTAAATTCTAAAACGATATTATTTTTGAGTCACGTGAGATAATTTTATCTCCTTACACTTTAATATATTTATAAAAAAAGGAAGGTTATACTTACAACCTGTTTTTTACAACCTCTTACAACCATATCTTAACACCGTTGATTTCTATCAATCAACGATTATCATTTATTCTGAATTAATAATTAATTAATAAGTTTAATTTGCGAAAATCATAACCGTTGATTGACGAAAATCAACGGTGTTAAGATATGGTTGTGAGAGGTTGTAAAAAAAAAGTTGTAAGTATAACCTTTCTCTTATAAAAAATATAAAAACAAGGAAAATTGCATTCAATATAAAATTATCTCCCAAAACTTAAAATAATTTCGCTTTGAGATTTTTGGAAATAATTTTATTTTATTTTATTTTGAATGAAAAATTCTTTTTCTTATTGCAGCTAATTTTATTTAATTATAATCATTTTAATCTAATTTTCTATATATTTATTTTACTGATTTTGCAATCTAAACAAAGGATGAAATGAAGTATAAGAAGCACTTTCCTTGATTGGCGTATCAACGAGGTAGCCCACGGGCCACCCACTTTACGGTATCAATTACACTTCTATAGATTTCTTCACGAGTCACAACCTCACTCAGTTCTCGTTTATTTATTTATTTTTAACTTTGGAGATCAATGATTTAGTGCAAGGAATTTTTTTCTTCGATATCTTTATACTTTCTTGTTTGTGGAAGATTAAGTAACGTTTCTTAAAAGAAATAATATTCTATTATTTTATCCTAAACTAATAATAATAATAATTGTTAGCAAACAATTTAGGCATGTATGCGTCGTTCATTCCATCTGTTTTTTTTTTTTATAAACAAAAGGCCTAAGTCCAAACAATCAGTGAAAACAAACTAAACCCTACACACCACTGTCCTAGTCCTACTGACAGCAGATATGTCACCAAGAAGTAAAAGCTGAATACCAGGAGGAGGATCCCTCCAAATTTGATACAAAATATTAACATCTGTCTCCAAAATAGAATTAGCCATCCAGTCTGCGCATACATCTCCTTCCCTGTGAATATGCTTGAAAATCACATTCCACTCTTTATTAATCCATGTCCGTATACGAGTTAACAAATGACACTCACGGACTGCTTTCCCTTCCTTGGAAAGCACAGTGATCACACTAGAAGAGTCACTTTCAATGATGATGTTTCTATGTCTTTCGTTCCAAGCCAGTTCCAAGGAAGTGAGAGAGAAAATGGACGAGAAAGTTTAAAAAGAGAAAGTAAAGAAAAAGAGGGAAAATTGAAAAATATAAGATGAATTAGGCGGGAGAAAGAAAAAATAAAAGAAAATAAAAAATTCGGAAATGAGTTTGGCATTGCTTGCAGCTATGTGGGTTCAGGGAGGATAAATACATGAGGAGAAGAAGGTTTAACACGTGCCCTAATTTGAAAGCAAATTTGAGATTTTTCCAATATAAATAGGCGTAGCTAAATTGCCATAACTAATTAACGTTTTTCCTTGTAGTGTAATCCTTAATACGTGAAAGATCTAACCGAAGTAAGGGCTTACATCCTTTATTCAGTTGGTCACCAGATGCTGAGAATGCCTTCATTCAACTTAAGGCTGTCATGTCTCATACACCTGTCTTAAGGTTACCTAAATTCGAGGAGCTGTTTGTGGTGGAAACGGATGCATCAAACCATGGAGTGGGTGCTGTCTTACTTCAAAGTGATCATCCCCTTGCTTACTTCAGCAAGAAATTGGGTCCACGATTAGCTAATTCCTCCACTTATATCAGAGAGTTATATGTCATAACTTCAGCGGTTAAACGTTGGCGCCAATGTCTGTTAGGATCCAAGTTCATTATTCGAACTGATCATAGAAGCATCAAAGAATTACTCACTCAGACCATTCATACAACAGAGCAGCAAAAATACTTATGCAAGCTAATGGGGTATTCCTTTACTATTGAATACAAACCAGGTCATTCTAATCAAGTAGCTGATGCTTTGTCACGTGTCTTTGATGAAGAGGGTGCTTTGAGAGTCTATTTTTCTGAACCCAAGTTTGATTTGCTTAGTGGGATTAAAAATCACAATGGGAATGACCCTCAGCTGTTACAACTTCATCAGAAGCTCCAAGTTCAACCCAATGGTGATCCCTACCTGTCAATTCGGGATGGAGTGCTTATGTACAAAGGTAAATACCTTCTTAGTTCTTCCTCCACCTTAATTCCCTTACTCTTACAAGAGTCTCACTCTTCATTAATTGGTGGACATGCTGGAGTCTTGCGAACTTTTTTGAGATTATCAGCTACCTTTCATTGGTCATCCACGAGAAATGATGTCAAATAGTTTGTGTAGAATTGTCAAATCTGTCAACAGATTAAATATGAAACCTCCAAGACTGTTGGGTTGTTACAACCTCTTCCAATTCCTGAAGGAATTTTTGAGGAGTTGTCCATAGACTTCATAACTGGGTTACCATTATCCAAGGGATTCACAACCATCTTGGTGGTAGTTGATAGACTATCCAAATTTGCTTATTTTGGATCATTACCTACTTCTTATACAACATTCACAGTGGCCTCATTATTTTGTGAATTGATTGTTAAAATTCATGGGTTTCCTTGTTCAATTTTAACGGACAGAGACCACATTTTTTTAAGCAAATTCTGGACTCATTTGTTCAAATTGAGTGGTACTACATTACGTACAACTTCTTCTTATCACCTATAATCTGATGGGCCAAACCGAGGTCACTAACCGATACTTGGAGCAATACTTGCATTCCTTCTGTTATGAACAACCGAATCAGTGGAGCAAATTTTTGTGCTGGGCTCAATACCATTATAATTCTGCCATTCATTCTGCTATTGCCATGTCCCCATACCAGGCTGTGTTTGGGAGGCCTCCAATTATGATACCATTTTATCCACGGGGTTTAGTCAAGGTAGAAGCAATTGACACACTGCTTCAACAGCGTAATGAAGTCCTTGCTCAACTTAAACTTCATTTACAACGCGCTCAGAACCGTATGAAGATCCAATTTGATAAACATCACAAGGAACGTTCCTTTCAAGTGGGGGAAAAAGTTTGGGCTCGTTTACAGCCTTATAGACAGGTTACTGTGGAGAGGAGAGCTAATCACAAGCTAGCTAAGCGTTTTTTTGGCCCCTTTGAAGTATTGCGCAAATTGGGAGCTACTGATTATGAATTGCAATTACCTATTGGAAGTCAGATTCACCCAGTGTTCCATGTCTCTCAACTCAAGCTGTGTCTTGGTTCGGCACCCATTGTTTCCAATCCACTTCCCTTTATTGTTGTAGACAACAGACCAGTACAAGAGCCTGTGGCTATATTGGGTATGCGTCCCTCTTCTTCTTCTGCTTCACACTTGCGTGAATTTCTTGTTCAATGGTCTAACTCAGTCCTTGAAGATGCATCTTGGGAAAAGGAAGACGAATTGTGTAGCTGTTATCCAACTCTTGACCTTGAGGACAAGGTCGTGCTTGAAGGAGTGGGGAATGTTACACTAAGGAGATCAACTAGGGACAGGAAGTACTCTTCTAGACTCACTGATTTCATATCCTGAAGTCTATCGGTGTTAAGCAAGTCTTGTAGTGGATTATGATGTGGCAAGTTAGTTGAATAACATGTGTTAGTATTGCATGTTAATAGCAGTTAGTTAGTTTGTTAGGTTACACGTGTAACCAGAGGTATTTGATGTATAGAAGTGAGAATACTATAAGTATACATTGTAATAGCATTGAAAGGATCATCAATAAAAAACTACTTCATTCTTCTCTGTTCCTCTTTTGGTTCCCTGTTCTTGTCCTTAAGTTCATCAAGAACCTAACACATAGTAAATTGCACACCTATTTTCGACTCATACAAAGGCAAAACACTCTATTTTAGCTTAACTCTAAACCTCAATCAAAACATAAAAAGTTACCTGATATGCTTTTTGAGAATAAGCAGAGTTCTATGCATGTTTTAAAATAAAGGATTCTAACCCGAAGAGTAGCTTAGTTGAAAATTGAGCTCAAGGGTTTGTTTGGGGTCTTGGGTTCAAACCCTGCATCAAGCAAATTTTTGGAAAAAGTCTGGGGGACAGAGGATGTCTCTCTCATCGATGGAGGATTGGTTTCATCGGTCCTCCGGTGGTGAAGTCTAGGGGTGTAAATGGGCTGGGCTTTGGCCTTCCTGGACTAAGCCTACGTAAAAAAATATTCCGCCTATCTGGCCTACTAAAGGCTTTATTTATAGGCCAAGTCTGGCCTATTTTTAAAAATTAGAGAGCCTGATATGGCCTACAAGCTTTCTAGGCCTCCATCGTGATATATTTTTAAAAAAAAATTTTTAACAATTTTTAAAATATTCGCTTGACATTACAAGTCATTAACGTGTTCATAAATTGCTAGATTTTTTTACACGAGATATAAATTTCACTAGTGAGCATTAAAAATTTTACAATAGTAAAAAAAATAACTAAAAAAATATACTGAGCAAAGTTTCATTCATGCATACACTAGTACTTCTCATAAGAAATAAAAAATGATATACAAGAAAGAGTCAACATAATACCCTAGCTCTATAATGTATATCAGAGAGGAATAGAGTCAAAGAAATTGGGAAAATAAAAAATACAATTACTAGGTCAACCAAAGCTGAAATAAAGTTTACAAGAGAATATCATTTTTTGAAATATCTTTAAACCACCATCAAGACAAGGGTTGGTACTAATTGCCACCTAAAATAAATATTTAATTTAATTTTTAAAAATTAAATAGGCCAGCCTACAAGGGTTTAGGCCAGGCTTGACAAAATTGGCCTACGGCCTACTTGTTAAAAAGGCTTCCTTATAAGCCTAAGCCTACTCCACTTTTCAGCGTAGGCCGGGCTAGGCCAGGCTTAACGTAGGTTGGGTTGTAGGCTAGGCCAGGCCAGTCTGGCCTATTTACATCTCTAGTGAAGCCCAATGCACCTAGTGTTCCAATGAAAGGGTAGCTTTCGGAGCCGTACTCTTAAGATAAGGTAATCGGAAAATGTTGAATGAGGATACTTTCAAGTTGTACAAAAAATATTAATAAAAAAATAAACGATTCTAATATTACAAAATAAAAATAAAAATCAGTACTAAGCCAAAACAAGGATTTGTGAAGTGGAAATAAGATTTCCTTTGATTCAAAAATAAATTGCATCTTCTAAAACATATTATTTTTTAAAAAAAAAATTCTTTTTGTTTTTATTTTTATTTTTTGGTTTTCTTGAGATATCCTCACCGATTTGGATGCGTCTAATCCTTTTTATGAAATAGAGGGTGGAGGTAGGGCTGGCAATATGGGCCAGCCCGCCCCGGCCCGCCCCGGCCCGCCACTAGCCCGCCCAAAATGGGCTGGCCCGCCCCGGCCCGTTTTGACAAAATGGGTTGAATTGAGTAACCCAGCCCGTTTTATGAGTGGGCTGGCGGGCTACGGGCCAGCCCGCCTAAAATAAAAAAAATATAAAAATAAAATACAAAAAATTAAATTCTGCATAAAATCACATAAAAAAATCTGCATAAAAGCATACAAAAATCTGTATAAAATCCTAATGTGCTTATGAAACCAAGAAGATCAGTGTTTAATAATCTGCATATAAATATGCATCTTTCAATCCAAAAATAATAATAAAAAAATAAAATCATATCAGGATAAAATAGAATAACAAAACAAGTAACAAAGTGTTGTATGAGCAGTCCAAAACAATTCAAAAAAGCCACTTGCAAGCAGAGAAATCTAAGATACGGAGCTACATAACAATTGGGTAACCTAAAAAAAAAAAAAAATGACTTGGCGGGCTAGCCCGCCCCGTGGCGGGCTGACCCATATGGGCTGGCGGGTTTGGCGGGGCGGGTTGGGCGGGCTGGTGGGTTGAAAGACTCAACCCAGCCCACCCCATTTAGCAGGCGGGGCGGGCCAGCCCGGCGGGCTCAGCCCATTTTGCCGGCCCTAGGTGGAGGTTTTTGTCACCTGCCCCAAGTTGCTTCGACTAATTATCAAATTGGAGACCTTTTAGCTCCAATAATCCGCTCCTTAGCCACAAACCGCTTACTAATTGTGTCACCCCTCGATGTTTATTTTTAAATTGTCTGATATTCTTATATTTATCTTACTTTCTAAGTGAATCAAATTAATCAAGGCACTGTCAAACACTTATCTAATCTCCCCTTTACAAGAATTCTATTATTTATATATTGACTCTTCATGACAATCTTGATCTGCAACACATTTTCAAAAACTTAAATATAATAAGGTAGATGGCATGAACTCATTTTTTTTCAATCAAAATTAGACAAAGTGTATCACCTAATAAAATTTTCCTTTTACATAATGACAATTTAATAATTGATATCATAGTAGAGAAGCAAATCACAAGACAAATCACCTTTCATGCAAGGAGTATATATAGGCAAACATAATTATATGCAAAATTAAGTTCCCAAAGATAATTTTTCTAAAGCTACCACTAGAATCAAGAAAGTAAATGTTGGCTTTAAAAACTCTTCTCCTTTTAACATTATGACAAAAATTGGAATGAACAAGCATAAATGAGATTTTTAGGGTTAACAAAGATACATATTAACATCTTGATGAAGCAAGTAGGTTTTAATTGCCTCGTTTGTTATTTAATTAAAAATAATTGATTATTCGTATGAATTGGGTGCGTTGTCCACTTGTCTGGTTGCGTTATTAGCTGTGATTCAATACGTTGGTTTACAATTAGCTTTATTGTATGTGACCTGGCACTAGAGGTGTCAATATGGGTTGACACGACACGAATTCGACACGACACGAATACATCAACACGAACACGACACGAATTTTCATTCGTGTCAAAATCTTCAACACTGACACGACACGAATTTTTTGCGGGTTGACACGACACGACACGAATAACACGCAAAATAGGGGACAAAACGGTAATTGACAAAAAAATTTAAAAAAATAGATCGAAAATAAATAAAAAATAAAAAAATAATAATAAAAAAATAATAATTAAAAATAATACGGGTCGACACGAACACGAATTCATAAACACGAACACGACACGAATTTTTTGCGTGTCATTTTTTCCAACACGAACACGACACGAATTTTTTTACGGGTCAACCCGAACACGAATTTTCGTGTCGTGTCGCGGGTTGACCCGCGTGTCAAAACCCATATTGACACCCCTACCTGGCACTGAAAAAATACATGTGCACTTGTGTAGAAGATTGTCATAAAATTAACGTCTTTCTTTCAAGGTATGCCGATGGACAACCTCACTACAAAATTTCAAGCATTTTGTGGGGGTCATATTTTCATATTGTGGGGGTTTTTGACCTACACAAAATACATTTGTGGCATCTTCATTGACCCCCAGTTTTACCTACGTCACAACATATTTTGTGGGGTCTTTATGTGCAACGTCACAATTTGTTGAAATATTTTCCGGAGGTTTCAGACTCCCACAAATGTTTCAGTTTCTGGAGGTTTAAAACCCCCACAAATTTGTTGAAAATTTTAAAGAAAAAATCATTTAAAATTTTACTTTTCTTTTAAAAAATCAGGTAGATTCAAAAGGATAAAAAAAAAAAAATCATTCCAAATATTTGAATACATATCTAAATAGAATTTGGTTTTCAAAGATAAAAAAATCAAAAAGATGTATAAATGAAATTAAAAACTAAAAGTTATTAAAAATTGATAACTATTCATGCAGGCCAAAATTTGAAAGTTATCCTGTTTTACAAGTAGCCTCATATCCTACAATGATATAAGGTCCTATATCATAAACTATTCATATCATAAACATGTCATAGACAATATAACCACTGAAAATCATAGCACCGATTCCACCATATATAGCATGGGCTGTTGGTCCAAGAAGGAAGAACATCTGCACCAAAGGACAACAAGTCTTAAGCAAGAGAAAAGTTGCAACTTGCAAGCATCAATATATACACATATATACAACATATATGGTGCAGTGCACTCAACTAGAGATATCATAATCATAATGATGATGAAATAAGAGAGTGAAACCTAACCTGCATCATGCCAGTGAGGAAGAGGGTAACGAGGTAGGTGAACAATATTGGACCAAGGTAGATAAAATCCTTGCCCTTCTTGGAAGCCCAAAAGGCATAGCCAGTGAGAGAAGAAACAACTGTCGAGGTCAAAATCAATGCCTCAAGAAAAAATTTTCCTGCAAGCATTCATTCATTCCAATGGACATATAATCAGATCAACCACAAACAGAATCCCCTAATTTTGAATCCTATATATAATCAATCACAAAATGAATGAATGATACGAACCATCAGTGTTAGCACATGTCACTCCAACAGTGAAGCTAATTGAGATGGTGAAGAGTCCAAGCAAGATATAATTATGAGGATGCTTTTGCTGGTACTTGAGTAAAGGGATCAAGACTGCAACATGTTTCAAATTATTCAAATACGTCAATTGAACCATAACATAATAATAAAAATAAACTATAATCAGGCCACTATATTTTCCCTCTTGGGCTTATACCTTGTAGGAAGTTTATGATATAGGACCATCATTTTTATAGTTTGATAGTTCATGGTCAACTTTCTCTAATCCTTTATTTATACCTTGCATCTCCTCTGCCACAAACTTCAACTGGACCTGGATCGTAATCATAGATGTCAGTTCTAACAAATATACTATTTCCATCACCATAATGAAGTGAAGAGCCTTGGAGGAGTACAGAACCTTTGCAGCTAGCTCGAGGTTAGCAAGATCCTTGGAGAAGTCTAAAACTTTTGGTAGTTTATCTGCCAGAACCTATGGGTAAGCATGATATCAAATAATAACAAGCACAAGGGAAGAAGTTACTATTAGTGGATACAAAATTAAACTTTGTTAACATAAAATTATATCATTAGTCTTACATGAGAGTCAAACTTGTTATTACATACTTTACTTCAGTATGAACTTTAAGCCCAAATCGTTCAAGCTGATGGAGAGTGAACTAATAACAACATATGTTAATAAAAATTGCTCGTTCAGAAGGGAGTGATGCCAGGACATGTCTATGTAAATTCAATTTTTTTATTCTTTTGTACACCTCTATTTGTCACATTACCCGATATCATGAGCTTGGATCCAGGGAAGCTAGAGACAGAACAATTAAAGAAAGAGTATATCTCTTTCATGAAGGGTGTGGTTTCTGCTCCTTTGAATTTTCCCGGAACTGCATACTGGAAAGCATTAAAGGTAATTATAATCAATTAATAATTAGTGATGAAGAGAACCCCATTTTTTTTCTAATTAGTGATACTGAATTTCAATATTATAGTGTTGTAACAATTCTATTACTATGTTTACAGTCTAGGTCCACTACACTGAATTTCATAGAGAGGAAAATGGAAGAAAGAGTCAAGAGAAACCAAGAGGGAATGGAAAGTTTGGAGGGAGATGATCTTCTAAACTGGGTTTTGATGCATCAAATCTTTCAGCCGAGCAAATTCTTGACTTTATTCTGAGTTTGCTTTTTGCTGGCCATGAAACTTCATCTGTAGCGATAGCTCTAGCTATTTACTTCTTACCTAGTTGTCCTCGAGCTATACAATAATTAAGGGCAAGCAAGTACCACGATGCTACGTGGAAAATAGTAGGAAACTTTAATAGAGAAAATTTACTCCTAATAATTTTTTTTTCATTTTTTTGGTGGAAAATAATAGGAAGAACATAGAGAAATAGTCAGATTGAAGAAGCAAGCAGGGGAGGTTGAATTGACTTGGGATGATTACAAAAGAATGGAATTTACTCACTGTGTAAGTCACATGTGAATATTATAATTAAATTGGGGTTTATGCACATTCCTTTTTGTTCTATAATTTAATAATTATTTCATATTAAACGTTAGCATTAAAATAATAATATATAGGATGAAGCTCATTAAAAGCAAGTACCACCATATATAGCCTGAATATTTGGTACCTCAAAGAAAGGCCAAAGTTAGGAATAAGTAACGTTATAGGGGAAAGGTAACCCTCATCCAACTGAAGCCTTTTTTACCAGTTGAGTCATGGCCTGAACTGGCATGACAGGAAGTGCACTAAATGGTTGGATCTTAGAAAACACAGAAACAAAAAGATTAATAATGTATATATATATATATATATATATATATATATATATATATATATATATCCACCTCATCACGTTATTTTCTTAGCTGCAGAATGCTCTCAAAAGCTTTATCCCTCTTCTGAGTAGCTGCTACCAGTTCTTCCTTTAAAGACTGGATATCCTCAAACTGTTTGATTTCTCGAAGGATTTATCTTTCCTCAGACAATGGAATGCTCTCCTGTATGCGGTAATGCAAACTGTATATCTGCATCCATCAAAGCATATATGGGAGTAGTAGGTGAATCAAGGATAGACGGGATTACCTACAATATAGACAAAGTGATGAAGTCTGCATTAAAATGAACTTACTATATCATTAAGTTCCTCCTCAGATGAGCATAATCCACCATGACCAGCATTGTTACCAGTAAGCAGCTTGCCCAGTGCCTGCTGTAGAGACATAATTTGAGAAATCAACTCTGCTGGTTCTGACTGCAGAAAGACTAAATATCCAATACATTAGATGTTTATGGAGATGGAGCCTATCATGTCACTCCAAGATATTAAACTTTAATGGAAGGACAGCTCATTGCTAAAAAGTACACACAAGTGTTTATGATAATAAACAAACCGTACTTAAAGAAGGATTAAATTTAATTTAAATCTTAAAGATTAGTCAGATAATGTCTTGTTTTTTTAAATGAATCCTAATATCGAAAATGAGTACCCAAACATTTATTTACCACTAATTATTTGGTAATATGACATATAGATCTTTCAATACAACTCTAAATTGCAAAATGTTTCTATTTCCAAAACAATTATGTCATCTATTAAAAATTATATTAAGGAGTTGAATCAATCTATATCAACACCTCCAGGATAGTATTTCAGAATTGTAGAAACAATGAGAAAATGAAATTCATAGAAAATTTTCTCGAAAAACTAGATAAAATGATTTTTCACTCATACCGAATAGATAAAGAAAGAATACATGTGGTATACCTACCTCATGAACACCCCGAACGCCTTTGCTGATTGTTAAGAATCACATAAAAAAAAGTCCAAACCAAGCCCATCTCAACAATCACCAATTGTTGATGATGAAATCCTGAAGAGAAACTACAACAGGCTCCACTAAAACGTTGCCAGGGTTAAGAAATCTAGATCAGCAAGAGAATGTTATACTCCAAATCTGAGAGAGAACAAACAAAGACACATGAATATAGTTAGAAGCATCAAATTAAGCAGCAAAGCTTAAAACCCCCGTTGGATTCCCGGATTATATATCAAAGCAAAAACCCTGAACCTCACGAGCGGAAGTGAAGGTCACTATGAATCTAATCTATATCGATAATGGAAGGAAGAGGGAACGATGACCACAAATTTGAAAATTAGAGAAGAGAAAACTTTCAATTAGGTTTTGTGAGCATTTCTAGGAGAAGAATCAAATAAAAATTGAAAAATTAGGAACCATTGCAGAGAGAGAAATTAAGAAGGGAGAGAGAAAAACCTAACGCTGAGGAAAGAAGATGAAGAGCAGAAAATGGGCGCGAGAGACAAAAAGTTATCGTTGTAGCCTTCTGTTTTCACCCACACTTGACATTGGGGATTGAGATTGGGCACGTTTGGTTTTTCTTTATTCGATTTAAGCCCTTCTAATTTAGCAAATCAGAATGGAAACTAAATTATGGACGTTTAAAAGTTAAAACCCGCCAAAAATTAGATTATTTAGTGGAGGTGTTTTTAACCTCCATTAAAAAACCTCCAGTAATCCTCCTTTTTTTTGTAGTGCCTGTTATATGAAAAAAAGAAGGGTCATTTTCACATGCATCGCTTACAATAAATTTTAATAAAGTTAACACTTGTTTTGCAAAAAAAATAAATTACAAATACTTCAAAGTCAAATTCAAATTTTATAGTATTTGAACATCTTTAACTTTAAGGTTCGTTTGGTGGATAGAATATGATAAGAATCGATAAGATAGGAGGGTTAGGTAAAAGTAGAAAACGATATGGGCATGTTAAACTCATATCCTATCATATATTTGATGTGTACTATTGATATGCCTCCAGCATATATATGATTTTAAGTCAAAAAGAGCAAAAATCTTGATCAATCATGAATAAAAAGAGCTATAATTACCATTAAACTGATAAATCCTAATCAGATATCTCGTCACTGATTTTCTTATATTTTTGTAAGAAAAAGGACGAGAAAGAAGCCCAATTAATAGCCACAGAAAGACACAAGTCTGAAGCCACCGTGCTACTAGCGCGGAGCTGACGCTATCAGCGCCAGCATCACTTTTCAACACAGTGCCACCACGCTACTAGCGTGGCACTGGCGCCATCAGCGCCAACAATTTCTGCCAACCGTGCTATCAGCGCGAGATTCCCACTAGAAGAGCGAAGCTACTGACTCCAGACAACACTCCCACGCTATCAGCGCCACCCTGGCGCTAGTAGCGCGGGAAGCACGTGATAGTTTTAAGTCTTATATCAGAAAGCATCCGGAGAAGATTGAAATCAAGAGAAATGATCAAGATTTAATTCAAGAGGGAAAAGTCTATATAAGTATTTTGATAGGATAATGTTATCCTATTCCGTGATATAAATAGATAAAAATACATTTTTTAAATATAGTTTCATATGATTTTTTAAAAATAATTTTTAAACCACTTTTTAATTTATTTAGGCAATAATTCATATTTTAAATTATCTAAAAATTTGAAACTCAAAATTTTAAATAAAATATATTAAAATACATAAAAAATTTATAAAATGCTTTAAAATAAATTAATTATATACTCACCAACTAAAGTTTATACATTTTTTAAAATTAATTCTCAATATTAGTGATTGATTGCTAATGATAGTGGTTGGTGGTGGCGGTGGCTGGTGTGATGGGTGGCGATTGAAGTTGTGGTGGAGGAGGTTATCGGGTTTTGTGGCAACAATGGTGGTTGGTTGTTGTGGTGAGGTGGCAGTGACGGTAGTGGCCAATGGCGACGATAGCAAAGGTGGCGGACGTGGTTGGTGCAGTGGTGGCAACTCAGGTGTCGATAGCTAATGGAAGTGATAGTAGCGGTGGTGTAACACCCCGTGTATACCCGGTTTGTTAACATGTCATCGTATTAAACCACACTTAATTAAAAATGCGGAATATCTTTTTCTTTTCAATTATGACGTCATTATACTTATCCAAGTTGATTAAGCCCCGTGGTCCGACTGCTGGCGATCCAAAGTATACACACACCCAGTAGTAGATGGCACTGCAGGTGCCGAAGTAGGTGGAAGGGGAACCATCTGTAATGGAACTGCCTGAACTGCTACAGCTCTCGCCGTCGACGATGGAAAATCTCTAGAGTAGTGGCCCTCCTTGCCACAGTAAAAACAGATCAGTTGTCCCGTAGCACAACGTTCTGCATGCTTCTTTTCGCACCCCGAACACCTAGGAGTGGAAGGAGGCCTAGTAAAACCTTCCTATTGCGAATAAGTCCTCTTGAACTGGCCAGGCACTTGCCTCGCCGCAAACTACTTCCCTTTGCCCTTCCCAGAAAACTTCCTGTCTTTCCAGGAAGTGGAACTAACCGTTCACTTCGACTCAACAATCTTGGCCCTCTTGACCTTACTCGTAATACAGACATCCTCGATGTCCCGACACTGCTGCACCAGTGTCCCAAAATCTCTCGAAGCCGCTCCAGCAAGGGGAACAACTATCTCCTCGCTAAGTCCCCTACGGAACTTAGCAGCCAAAAAGGTCGGAGTAGGCATAGCCATCCGAAAGTGTGCAAACTTCACCAGCTCGTTAAACTTTGCCAGGTACTTTTCAACAGACAACGAGCCCTGCACCAATCTATCGAACTCCCCCTGCTTCCTCTCCTGTGCATCATACGGGAAGTGTAACACCCCGTATACATTCGGTAATGTTATCATATCATCGTATTAAGCTGCGCTTAATTAAAATTGTGGAATATCTTTTTCTTTTCAATTATGACGTCATTATACTTAGCCACGTTGAATACTTAATTCATTTTCAAAACATTGCCTGTATGTAAATTGCAAAAGACAGCTAACTGGAATATCTCATAACATAAATAACATAAATATGTCTCTAGTCACGGAACTACAACACGTAGACTGGATAACCCTGATAGTTTATACAACCCAGTTAAACTTAAACATAACAGAAATCAAAGTGGTATTGACAAACCCCATGCTCACCCAAATAAGGCATCAAACCCAACATAAGTCTCAACATCAACAACATAATAATAAGACAGAAAACATAAACAACATCCAATCTAGTCATGTCAGCATAAATATAACAATAATCATCAACTAAGCTCCGGCCTCCTGCCGCCAGAGGCATCACCCCCAAATTACCTGAACCTGAAATAAGCGCCCCCAAACGTGGGGTGAGATCTCTAAACAAGAAATCTCAGTAAGACAAGGGGTCCTCAAGGACTCTTCCGCCCCAAGCTCACTTACAAGTATAATATAAGTTCAAAAGCAATAATTTCA
Source organism: Gastrolobium bilobum (assembly GCF_033153095.1). Taxonomy (NCBI): domain Eukaryota; kingdom Viridiplantae; phylum Streptophyta; class Magnoliopsida; order Fabales; family Fabaceae; genus Gastrolobium; species Gastrolobium bilobum. The sequence goes on from NW_026896197.1 coordinate 185,661, forward strand.
ATGCATGTTCATGTTAAGGCATATATATCATGACAGTATAATCTCTTGCTCAACAAGCTAAATACTATAACTTATTAATCATGTGATGTATATAGATGCGGTTCGACTGGCCATGAAACATGATAGGGATTATGCACGTCTGCGACCCATCTAAACATAAGAGTCGCAGTCTTATGCCTTACACACCAGAGTCGCTGTCTGATTGTGTAAGTAAACAACATCACTTTCATACAGTACATGCCTTACACACCAGAGTCGCAGTCTGATTGTGTAAGTAATCAACAGACATATTCACATATCTCAGGCATATATCAATGCATATAACATTTTCATAAAAGCATACCATGCATATAAACCACCCTCCCTTGGAGGTCGGTGGAACAAACAACAGATCAATCCGAGGACACGAAAGCTTACCTTGCAAGCTAGCTATCCAAACCGGGAGTCCACACAAGCTCAAAGTCCACAAACAGCAAGATCACAATCTGTTTGGACCAATAATCACATCAATATACATACTCTACACGCACATGACATAAAGACAACGCATTTTCTTTACGTTTCATATCTTTAGGCTTCTCACAAAGCCACAAGCCCTTAATCACTTAGATTCTGACTTAGTTTAATTATTACAGAGGTTCAACTTAGCCAATCTAGGGTCCACAAATCCCAAACATCATTCTGAATGAACAGTGCAGCTACTATTCTTCGAAAACCCAGAATATCAGGATATATGTCGGGGCCATATCCGGATATCATATCCGGATATTATATCCGGATATCACAAGACCCCATATCCGGATATCAATATCCGGATATCATATTTGGATATCTATATCCGGATATTTCGCGACAAAATGCAGTTTCTGCATTTCGTGAGATATCACTCCAAAGGTTGGGTTTTTAACTCATTCCAACGTTAAAGCATGCATTTTTAAAGGCTTTTATGTTCATGTTCAGGTTGGATACTTGGTTAACCCATTAAGCATGTCAAGACACCTCTTTTATCAATTAAAACTCATGACCAATGGTTGTTAACACTTACCCAAGCTTTAAAACAGAGAAATGAGTGCTCTTGGAGCTCACCAACAACCTCCAAGGTTCTGACTTTGAAGATGCACGAAAATGGCACACAACAATGGTTCCTTTCCTTCAAAGATCACTCCTTGAAGCTCAAAATGCCTTCACAAAGGCTCCACCCTCACAACTCAGCAACACAGCCCCTAAGTCTCACCAAGACAGACCTCAAACTCAGAAAGGTGAAGGCTTTCACCCTCCAAACACACACCTCTAAGTGTTTACAAGGTTTAAAGAGAAGAATCCATGGTAATTAAGGTGAGTTGGGAGACTTTTCATGCAAGAAGGCCAAAGGAAGAAGGTGGCAGCTCACACTCAGCAAATTCTCACGTAAAGAATGTTAAGTTTCTGACCTAGAAACTTGTGCACACCTATATATAGTCTAATTAGTTTTAATCGCACAATATTAGCGCTAATTGCTACGCTTAGAATTTTAATCCCAAACTTAGGATTCTGAACCTACTCATTTTTCTAAGATTTATCATATTTTTATTTTATTTTTCGCAGCACCTTTCCGGTACGCGCTTTCCATAGCCAGTATCAGATTCTGGCACTAGTTCTCATTATTTTAACTTGAAACTCATTTTAAAAGTCCTACATATTATTCTATGAATATTCATGCACTTATTATAAATTTCTGGGATACTTCATCGGTACGCATTTATACCGAGTAGCAGAACCAGTATCTGCACTTTTCGTCCGAAAAGCGACTTTCAGCATTCTTAATCACTTTCTATATTTATTTAAGCCTTCTCATAATTATTAAGGTCAATTATGGAATTATTTCCTAATTTCACGCATTTAATTAATTATTTTCCTTAATTAACGGTGCGGGTTCTTACAGGAAGTATCTGCCCAAAAAGCAATCCTCGAAGAATGGCCATGTCATCACACGACCCTGCATCTCAAAAGCATGAGAGGTGTTCATCCACCACTCATGGGCACCGCCCTCTAGCATATACGTCGCAAACATTAGCTTCTGTGGATCAATACACTGCATAACCCGGAAGATCTTGTCCAACGCCTGTAGCCATTTTGCCGCAGCAATAGGATCATACGACCCATCAAGGAAGGTGGCCTATGCTTGTGGAAAGCATTAAGCCAGCAGTCTAACACATCGCGATCCTCAGCAGGCTCCACATAGGGTTCCATCACCCCAGTAGTATGACCAGTGCCCTCAACATGGCTTCGGCTCTCGTCCTGCAGACTAGGTGGAGGTGGAGGCGGAGGCGGTGGAGGTGGTGGCGAAGGGAACTGACCAACAGCAAGATCATCCCTCATCTCCTCCAACATGACCCTCATCATAGTCATGTTCGTCAGGCAGTTTGCCTCCAATACATCCCCAGTGGCTTTCTAGTTCGCCTCTCTGACGACGTCCAGCATAGCTTGGTTTGCCATTCTCATAGCCTCCTGGTCAGCTAGTCGAGCCGCCTGCATATCAGCCAATGCAGTCAGGATAGGTACAGGTTGATCCTCGCTAATGTCTCGGTTCCTCCAAGGTTGCACCATGACTCTGCACAAGTTACACAAAGAATGAGTTGATCAGGCCCACGCAATGTGGTCACATATGCATCATCATAGCAAAACCCAATAGAGAGAACACACAAATAAGACTCACAACAAAACATCCTAAGTTATTGCAATACATACAGGCTTTTCCTAGAAAGTGCTCTGATACCATAAAATATAACACCCCGTGTATACCCGGTTTGTTAACATGTCATCGTATTAAGCAACGCTTAATTAAAAATGCAGAATATCTTTTTCTTTTCAATTATGACGTCATTATACTTATCCAAGTTGATTACTTAATCATTTTCATAAAAACATCGCCTGTATGTAAATTGCAAAAGGCAGCTAACTGAAATACCTCATAAATAGATAAGTGAGTATCTAAGTCACGGATCTACAACACGTAGTCCGGACATAATCCTGATACAATTATACAACTCGAATAAACTTAATATCATCAAATCAACGTGGCATGGACAATCCCCATGCTCACCAAATAAACAACATACTCATCAAGTCTCAATACAAACAGCATGATAAAGGAAAAAGCATAAACACTAATTAACGGTGCGGATTCTTACAGGTGGCGTCAGCGGTGATTAGTGGAAATTGTGGTTGTTAACTAATGGCAGTGGCAGTGATTGTTGTCGCCTAGATGTAACACCCTAACTCAAGGAACAATTACACCAAACAAAAGTAGCTAAACGGAAATGCATATGTTTATATACATACATCTTTTGCAATTTGAAGTTTATATGTGTGTGTGTGATAGGATCATTTGATACCGTTGTCAAACTAAAAAGTTTACACCAAATCTTAATCGTTGATTTTCATCAATCGACAGTTATTATTTATTGGGAATTACTAATTAATTAATGAGTGTGACCCAATAAATTATAACCGTCAGATTGGTGGAAATCAACGGTTAGAATTTAGTGTCAAACTGAAAAGTTTGACACCGATGTCAAAGGATCCTATACAGTGTATGTGTGTGTGTGTGTGATATGATCCTTTGATACCATTGTTAAACTAAAAAGTTTGACACCAAATTTTAATCGTTAATTTTCATCAATCAACGGTTATAATTTATTGGGAATTGCTAATTAATTAATGAGTGTGACCCAATAAATTATAACCGTCTGATCTGCAGAAATCAACGGTTAGGATTTAGTGTCAAACTAAAAAATTTGACACCGGTGTCAATAGATCCTTATCTTTATATATATGGGTGTGCATGACAACCTTCCCGGAATCAATTCTTTTTTAATTTCTGTTCCCGGAAACAAAAATGGATAAGAAACTCGTTTGGTAAAATCGGTTTAATTTTTTTGTTTCGGGATGAACCGGTTTAATTTTTGTGCTAGATAACAGAAAAAAGAATAAAAAAATTTCTGTTTTTTTGTTCCCGGGCACAAAATGAGAAACACTTATCCCTCTCAATCACTCTCCACCGTCGTACCACTAGTGTCGTTATCACCACCCCTCACCACCACGATGCCACCACCACCTCCACTATCACCACCACCACAATTACTGCCACCGCCACCACCACTATCATCGTCACCACCACTATCATCGTCACCACCACCATCACCACTACCGCCGTCAACACCACCACCATCATCGCAACCACTGTCGTCACCGCCACCATCGCCATCACACGCCATTGCCACAACCCCCATCGTCATTACTACCACCACCACAACGTCACTATTACCATCACCACCACATCACCAACCACCACTACTATTGCCGCAGCCACTACCGTCACCACCACCGTCGTCGCTGCCGCCGCCACCAACCACCACCACCGTCACTGTCATTACCATCACCACCACCACCATCGCCACCATTACACCACCCCCGCCACTACCATCACTACAGCATTGCCACCACTACCACACCACCACTGTCACCTACCACCACTGCCACCGCCGCAACCACTGCCTCCATCACCACCATGATGCCTTCACAACCACCACCACCATGCCACTGCTACCATTGTTGCCGCCACCAACCACCATACCCACCACCATTGTCGCAACCACTGTCGTCACCTCCACCACCACCATCCCCACCACTACCACCGTCGCTGTCATCATTACCACCGCCATCGTCACATCCACTGCCGTCTCAACCACCACCAATATCTTCACCACGTCACTGCCACCACCACTACCGTACCGCCGCCGCCGCCGCCGCCACCACAACCACAACCATACCATGTGGAAAGTAAAATGATGATCCGAAATTTATTTATATTTAATAGGAATTATTTTTTATTATATTATTTGTTGTGTTATCAAACACAATTCTCATTCTCAGAATAAAAATAGGACATGTTATCAAACACATTTTTTTTCTCAGAAACTGTTCTATGGCACAGAAATAGAAAAGAATTGTTTCTTTTCAGAAACAGTGCTAGGGAATAGAATGATTGTCATGCACACCCTATATATATCAGTAATTTCCATGAACTTGATTATGGATATCACAATTCCAAAAAAAAAAAAAAATTGATTACATAAACACAATCATTGACTAAGCCACTTGTATCAATCAACAACCCATTACATGGTAATCACACACTCAGTTTATCAAATGTTTCCTGGGTTGGTATACTTGATCTGAGTTCCTGAAATGAAACCCCAACAAAGTGAGATGTGAATCTCGGAAATTAAAGAATTATTAAGCATACTCTATTATAACTTGAGAATATGTCCTGGTCAACATTATCTCATAATCACAGCCCTGCGGAGATTTCCCGAAAAAGATATTCACATGTATATACACACACATATAGATTAGCTAGTCGTCTAAAGCTACTGTATCGACTCTTAGGCCCTGGATAAGCTATTATATGTATCTCGCATATAGTAAGTGTGTGTGCTTATCCGTTATGGACATATAGGTGTATTGAGCTCAAACACTATAAGACATGCCTCACAACTGCAATTGCGGCACTTGATAACTTTTAGGCATTATGCCCACAACTATATATATATATATATATATATATATATATATATATATATATATATATATATATGCTGGTATTCTCAGAAGGATAGCATGATATAACAAGAATAGTAAATAAATGAAGCAGTTAAACATTAAATCATTCGGATGGATGAAATTAAATAACAAATTCTATAATGTAGCTATCCTTGCTGTTGTGAGCTGCACCAGAAAGGAAGACCAGAGGAGGTAGAGTAACAAGGGCTTCTCGATAAGATGCTCGCTTTAGCGAGCAAGTCCATACATTATTTTCCCCACGAGTCTGCTCACTACAACAAGTGATTAGGTCAACGAGCAGTACCAAAAATGCATATTTCTAGTTCTGCTTTTCAATAAGGGTTTGGGTTTGTAGAAACCCCATATGTATTCAATTCTAACCTATCATCTTAGGCCTAGTTGGTTCAACAAACATTCGTGCATGTGGATCTATGGCTAATTTCGTATAGTGCATGTCTCATCACTACTACTACATGTATGAACAAGCTTTAATGTCGTACCAATGCTTATGCTCTAGGGACAATCCCTGCACCAGTAGAGGCTTGCATGTCTCAACCAAAGAAAACTTCTTGAATTAATCATAGAATATACAACATAATTCTATAACTTACATCTTGAAGTTCCACCTTGTCTTTATCCTTGACTCGTAGCAATTGAAAGTCCCTCATTTCTTGGTAAGATTTAGCAACTTTATATGCTTCTTGTGGGTGTTGGATGTCCATTCCCGAGCTCTCTACTACCTTGACTTGGTTAGGTATCATAGCTGCCACAAATTCCCAAGGATGGTTTAGCTCTTCATTCTTTTTGAAGCATTATTGACTCAAGATAAGAAGAAGGACCAATGAGGATTTCGTGGTTACTCTTCTAAACATGCAAATGGGGTTACTCTTAATTTCACTTACAAATGTGTGAAAGGGACAAGAGAAAACGGAAGTGACAATGATGGTTTTGATTCACTTATAATGGTGACAAAAGAATGAAGAGATGGAGTTAAGTTGGGAAAAGTGGTGAGGGTGGTAAGGTATTCTTTCTTCTTAGGTAGGGAAAAAGTGTGAGAGGGATTCTTGCATGCATCACACGAGAAAGAAAGCAATGTGCATGGGGAGTGAAGGAACAAAGTAAAAATGAATGGGTTTTTGTTTTTAACTTCTTTTTTTGTAAACAGATCTTACACTAGGGGTTATTGGTGGTGGCAGTAGTGGCCATTGGCAACGACAGTGATGGTAGTGGTAGATGGTGCGGTGGTAGCAGGTTAAAATATTGGTGGTGGCGACGCCAGCGACGACTAGTGACAATTATGGGAGACGGTCGACGGTTATGGTGTTGGGGTTCGTGGTGGTAGTCGGTGACAATGGTGGTGAGTGGTAACTCATGGTGATGGTGGTGGCTGACTAATGGATGATAGTGGCTACTACGGGTGCCCGATGGCCGATGGCAGCAGTGATGGAGGCTGGACAATGGCAAGGGCTGAGTGTCATGTGCTTAACAAAGTTCGTAGAAGAAGTGCATAGGGATATATTTGGGATGGTAGGGATGCGACTTTTGTTATCTTATCTTATCCATTCCTAATCTGAGTCTCCCCTTATGATTGCTTATCTTACTGTGGACAGGATAAAATGAGCAAATAGGATAAGCTTATCATGTCTTGTTAGTTCACTAAACCAAGGTTGTTAAGATCGAGATCTTAAGATCGAAAGGAGGCGATAATATCATAAATCATGAGATCGACATAAATTGCATGATCTTAAATTCCTAATTTTTATTATAAAAAATAAACAATTTCAATTTAAAAGACACCAAAAATAAAAGACAATAAAATATCTAAATATAAAATTTAAATCCAAATCATCATTAAATTCAAATAATTCTATATTTGAGTAATAATTCATTTATCTAATAAATAGATTTACTCAAAATATTAAATTATATTTAATATATATATATGATAATAATTAATTCAATTAATCCAAATTACCCTATAACAATTAATTCAAATCATCATTTAATTAAAAGCTTCAAATTGTAAAGAATAATTTAATTATTAACTTTTATTAATTTTACAAAAAATTATTATGCTAATTCCAATAAAAGAAAAATAATGAAATTGAAATCAAAATTTGTAAATCGGAATACGTAAAAAAAAAAAAACAATTACAGGACAAGATTTGAGACGTTTACGAGTGAATGTGATTCAGGGCTCGTTTGGTGGACAGGATAGGATAAAGATAGGATATGATATGAGGTTGATAAGGGTAGGAGATGATATGAGGCTGATAAGCCTATATCATGTCCTGTGTTTCATGAGCACCTGATTAGCAATCTGATAAGATTATGTAGAAGGAAAAAGGTGAAAGAAAAAACAAAATATAATGCAATAAATACAAATATATTGAGTAATGTGGGGATATATTGGATAACGTGAGAATATATTGGGTATCCAATATTGGTATCCTATCCTGTTGAATCCTAACCCAGCTCCCCCCATAGGATAAGAAATTATGTATTGAATAGGATAAAATGAGACCATAGGATAAGCTAATCATATCTTATTGACCCACCAAACAAGAGATGAAAGTAGGATATGATAAGTTATCATATCCTATCTTCCTTATCAGGTGCTCCAAACAGGCCCTCAATGTATATGTTACTTCGAAAACAACTTTTTCTTTCTCCAAGACTTTTTCTCTGTCTTCAAGTGAGTCTCTTTCTTTCTTCATCTCTTTCTTCTATTGATTTCTTTCTCTTCCATTGGCAAAACTTGACTGCAAGTGGTTGTAGAATCTAGTCTTCGTTGACCATTGCCTGAAGACTCTTCCCTCTTCTGCATTTTTTCTCCCAAAATCTTTGTCGCCTTTAATATGGATTTTTTTTTACTCAAATCCCTTGAACGGTGGTATCGTCCGATCTCACTGGTTTTATGAGTTTACCCGTCAATCCCAACTAATCTAAGAAGGAATCGATCCGAGGTCCGATTCAAATCACTTGAAGGGAAAAAAAAGTAGGATCATATGATCTTACGATCTTCCATGCGATTTTAACAACAATGCACTAAACAATGGGTAATTTATTCTATCATGTCCTTTTTATCTTGACTAGGGGTACAAATATATCAAGTTAAGTCAAATTTTAGTGAAAATAGGTAAGGATTATGTAAAATATTTCAAGCTCGATTTGACTTATTAATCCAATAAAAACTAAATTACAAGTTTAATCTGACTTATTTTTTAAAAATATAAGGTTTGGCATGACCTGTCAAGCCCAAGACACAACCCAAAATATTATAGGTAATGATGAGTAATTTATACAATAGCGGAAGACACAACTCAGAATATTAACAATTTATATACGTTGATAAAAATAAAAAAATAATAAATTTAATCAAATTGTATTCATTATTAATTATAATTAAATTTTATTTAAATTAATCTAAATTATAAATTTATACGTTCACGCATGTATAAGCACGCATATGTACAAATATCAGTAAAATTTACACACACGCATATGTATAATTTAACAAAGAAATTTTTATAACTAAATATATATTATACAGTTATACAATTTTTACTAATATTTAAAAGTCACATTTATATTTAACTGTGTTTTATAAAATTATTTAGATTCACATTCATTATGTTTTAATGAATTAATTTAAAATTATATTTAATATATTTTAAGAAAATTATATTTATATATTAAAAAATTAGTTAATTGTATTGTAATACTTTTATTTGAATTTATATTATTTTATTCAAAATAATTTTCTTGAAAAAGAAAATTATAAAATAATTAATTTTCTCATTTTAAGATTTATATTAAATCTTTATTCTAAAATATATAGTAATTTAATTGAGCAATTTATATATTTTTTTAAAAGAACATAGTTAAAGCCAAAAAATTTGTTAAGAAATAGTTTAAATTATAAATATTAAATTTATTTATATAATTATACATTTTATTTAATTATTATATTACTTAACTGCACTAATTTAAATTTTTTTACATCATTGACACGCAAAACATATATTATAAAAATATTTTATTTTAAATTATATTACAATTTATATCTGTATTTTGATCCATTTATTTGAACGTGTGTTTAGTATATTTTATTTAATTGATTTGACCTTTATATAATGTCTTTTGATGAAATCGGATTTGTATATTTTGATGAATTTAAAGAATTTATATATAAAAAATGCTTATGAAAATCAAAAAACGAATCTAATGGAATTTACATTTTGAATAAATTCGATAAAGCAGATTAAATTGAGTCCGTTAGTTTTTCTCTCTCTAAACAAATCTAGTCCAGCCCAAACTGCCGCTGGTAAGGGGTAAATCGTTTTTTTTTTTTTTTAAAAGAGAAAGTAAAAGAGTTGAAGAACTCATGTTGCCCCGTATACTAGCTTAGGTTTGGGGATCTTTCCATAAAAATGAAGAGAAGAGTTTAATTACAAAGCAGAAGAAATGGATGACGCAAATCAAAATTGCAAAAAAGATTCAAATTTAACCATTAATAACATGTTAAATCGTAAGGATTGAATAGTCATTGATGTGTAGGATTCATACTAGACTTAGATCTTTCAAGCTATATATATTTCAGACTAGCAAGCTCTATCTTCTTTGACTATTGATTTCTTATATTTTTCATGAGCTTTGGATCTAAAATCACTTTCTTCTGCTTATTTTGAATCTCATTTATTCAGAGATATGAGTTTTTCAGATTGTTCATGAATTATGACAAACCACCTGCAATATCAAGCCATTAGGTGAATTTAACGAATAGAAGAAAAAAAATGCTTGATTCCAAAAAAAAAAAAAAAAATGCAAAATTATAACTATTAATTAGGAGGGCTAGTTCAGATCAGCGCTAACGTTTTTTCTTTGTGACAGGGAAAGTCACGTTTTGGGGTGGACGGAGATAAATTTATATCAAGCAGCTTGAGAAATGTTTTTCCTATATATATATAAGGGAAAAATGTTTCCGCAGTTAATGCAGAGAAGTTATCTGCATTTATTCTCAAAACGACATCGTTTTGGTATTGAAATCTTAAAAAATTATAAATATAAAGACTATTATAACCCTAAAATAAATTAAAATTACAAAAACACCATGATTTTCGTTCCAAAACGACGTCGTATTGGCTTACTGTAGATAACTTATCTGCAGTATCTGCAGAAAAAGCGAACCCTATATATATATATATATATATATATATATATATATATATATAGGGATTATCATTTCTCAAGCTGTTTGAGATAACTTTATCTCCAGCCACTAAATCATAACCGTACAAAAATAGATCAATGGTAATAAAAGAAGAAAGAGAAAAAGAGAATCATAACCTTTCAAAGGTGAATCAATTAATATAAGAAAATAAATAAGCAAAATGAAATAGTTTTGGGGTAACCAAAGATAAATATATCTCAAACAGCTTGAGAAATATTTTTTTCATATATATATATATATATATATATATATATATATATATATATATATATATATAGGGAAAAATGTTTGTCATTTTAAATGACAGAAAGTTATGTCATTTTAAGAGAGATACAGACATAGAAAATTTGAATTTTAAATTAAAAAAAATCACTCACTTTTTCTCTCCCATGATTTTCGTTTTTCTGTGTCTATCTTTCTCCTAAAATGACATAACTTATGTCATTTAAAATGACAAACACCAAACCCTATATATATATATAAAGATAAATCTACGTAGAATCAATAGATCTCGTGTACCATAATTTATACTTTTTTAATTATTGATTAGAAATAAAATATATGTAAATATATTATAAATTATAAAGTATCACACTTTTTCTCTATATTCGTATGTAAGAATTTTCATAAAATAGGATTATATGAAATTAGAACACCAAAAGATTCATACTTACTTGTTGAAGACATGATTCTTGATTTCCTGAGGGCTTCTTGTTTACTCTGATGCTCTTGCAATGGAAAAACCATGATCTTCCTCTGCAATTCACACCACTCCCTGATTACAACCGTCGATGGGGCGAGTTGTGGAGTAACGGTTTTCTAACACCTTGTGAATGTAGAGGGGACCTAGCCAAACTTATTAACCCTAGTCCTTATATCATCATGAGCCTATGGTTAGACCTACACTGTTACACACACTAATCAGTTTACAGATATCCAAACCCAAACAAAATGATCACTTAATTAAATGGGCTTTATACTGCACCCTTATATGGATCATGACTTAGCATGTTTTTATTTAAACAAGAAAAACTATAATTGATTGTAGCTCACAATTATTATAAAAAAATTTAACATTCTCCCACTTGGACAAAATCAATTGTAAAATTTTAATTTAAAAGAAAAAACGAAAACAAATTATTTGAAAACGACTCTCGGGCTAATGACTAATTCTTATAATGTGGCCACATTTTAAGAAAATACATTATGTAAGGTGCGATATCTGAATATGACTCCATCCAACTAAAATCAAATAACATTGAATCAGGCGGTAATTATACCCTTACCGATAAAGAAAATCCATGTTGATTTAAAAAAAAGGATAAAGAATTCAAAATCCTTTTCAAAGAGGTCTTATAGAAAATTCATTTCAAAATAAACTCAAATCTTGACATTAAAAACTAAGCAATTATCTCCCACTGACTCCACAATAACTTCAAGATCACACAAAATCAAGCATATCTCTCCCACTAAAAAAAAGATCAACTATACTCTCCACATTAACTATAGGCTAACTTTAACATAATACCTTATCAACATCAAAATTCATAAGGAAAAAACTAGATCTCATCTTTATTAATCATAATTCAATCCAATCAACAATTCTATTATGGCATTGTTATTTCTAAACTTTGCAATTTGACTTCATTTCATTTGCAAATAAATATTTATGTATATAAAGAAATTAAAATAAATATTTCAAATATTAATTTCAAAAAGAATCAACATGTATGCATTAGAATAAACTAAAGGACAATATACACATTCAATTTAGTCTAGATATTATAATGAGGCCAACATAATAGTACATTTCCATTTAGGCAGAATGCATTAACCAAGGTTAAACCAAGGCCAGAACCTCAGATGAGTTAATCAATGAGCACAACATTGGGTTTGAAAATCTATCCCCTTTGGGTAGATAGATTCCTAGACCAATGAGCCTCTAATAACTTAATCTACAACCTCAAGAAGAAGTTGTTCAGGGTGAATTAATCATTGAGCAAAACAGGTTGTCACAACAAGGCCAACATAATAGTACATTCCCCTTTGAGCAGAATGCACAAACCAAGGTCTAAACCAAGGTCAGAACCTCAGATGAGTTAATCAATGAGCACAACATTGGGTTCGAAAATCCATCCCCTTTGGGCAGATAGATCCCTAGACCAATGAGCCTCCAATAACTTCATCTATAACCTCAAAGAAAAGTTGCTCAGTGAGCATACATTGACTTCAGAGATTTGTCCACTTTGGACAGACAGATCACCTAGATCAATGCACCTCCATTAACTTCAACCCAAACAAATTCATAATTATAGCACACAATTACCTCCTTTGCGCAGGTAATTGCATGAAATAACCAAAATCATTTCTCAAATTTAACAAAGAAATTTTCACATACCAATATAAACAATCTCACTTTGGTGGTAATTACCTATAGTAATTTATGAGAACTTTTGCACAGAAATCAATTTTATCTTCCCCAAAATCATGATATAATATAAGAAGATGAAACACACCTACTGATCATGAATTCAAACAATAGCATTCCCATACAAGTTTTGCACTTAATCAATTCAAGTTGAAGCATGCACATTAATAAATAAAAATATCAGAGAAAGCATTAGAAGCTCAGAGCAATCAACATTACATCATAACCACATCCAAGTCATATCATCATTTGATTCAAAATATAACAAATTCATTTCATTTTATTTTTATCATATTTTTCTTCAAAATATATTCAGAAAAAATAATGAAATATAATGTAATGTTCAACATTCTTTTAGCCATCAAAATCTCAAATCAAATATTGATAATAAAAAATCTGTCTAAATATTTACAGATAAATATCATATGCATTATTCAATAAATTTCTAAATTTTGATGTATATATCTAATTAACTAGCTGAGCTCCCAAAATAAATAAAAAGGTTTCCATAGAAATTTTTCTCATTCAACTCTAATTTCTTAAACACATATTGAATACACAAATGAACCATAATAATTAAGAGGGAGATATAGTAAATAATTCTTCATAATATTATGTCAACAAGGTGCCAACAGATATAATATAATAATTTTTTTTGACTTATACACATGTAGATTGACAACGCATAATTAATCTCATAAAATGACATTATACTACATGAATATATATATATATATATATATATATATTATAAAACCAAATTTAATTATAGCACCACACAAGTAAAATTAAGTCAATATTGTGCTCATAAAAGTGCCGTAGTTTGCAAATGAACTTCACTCAAAAGATTCAAATGAATCTCTTTTCTATCAAGCAAATCAACCATCGAAGAAATAAATTTCATCCATAAATAATGGATAACTATAAACAAATCAGTATATATCATGGATTCGTACATTTTTGTATTGTAAAAATAAAATAAAATAAAATAAATAAAAATAAAAAATCCATAATTGCAGCATATAAAGACAATTCCAAATATTATTATATAAATACCTGAACCATTATACTATTGTAATTACTTGTGCCACACAGGTTCCTATTTGTGACATGCCAATTCCAAATATATGGATTCGAGAAAAGTACAAAAAACAAGTAAAAACAAAAAGCCAACCACTGTGAACTCTACTCGACATATGCACGCTTCAAAAACTACAACCTCAGTGTCAATGCGTCTTCTATGATACCATTTGGAAGATTTTTTTTTTTTTTTTTTCTTGTGCTTGATAAGTTAAAACTATGTTGCCGTGTCTAATGATTTGAAAGCCGAAACTAATTTCGTGAAACTTCGATTATTCAATTATTCAATTAGAAAGGCATGGCAATAAGGTCACGAGAAAACTTCGATTATTGTGAAACTTCAAAAAACTATATTTCCTACTCAATTATTCAATTAACTTAGGAAACTAATGATTTGAAAGCCGAAACACGCTTCAAAAAACAAATTTTTTTTTTTTTTGATCATATGGCAGTAAGGTCAAGAGAAAAAATTGGGGGATCCAGGATAGGGTAAAAAAAAAATACTAATAGTATGAAATTAGATTCTGAGTTGTTGAAAAAAAATACTAATCGTATCATTCAAGAATAAAAAGGCATAAAATTTAATCCCAAAACATATAATCATATCTAATAACAAACAATTGGGTCCTAATTCATATAATCTAGGCTCTGATACCAAATGTAAGAATTTTCATAAAATAGGATTATATGAAATTAGAACACCAAAAGATCCAGGCTTACTTGTTGAAGACATGATTCTTGATTTCCTGAGGGCTTCTTGTTTACTCTGATACTCCTGCAATGGAAAGACCATGATCTTCCTCTGCACTTCACACCACTCCCTGGTTACAACCGTGTCGATGGGGCGAGTTGTGGAGTAACGGTGTTTACAGATGTTCTGTCCTTGAGACAGAGATGTCTAGCCCAATAGGCTAGTATGTTAATCTTGGATCTGGTGCCCTCTCCAAGGTATCTATGGATGAGATACCCTTGAGTCAAGCAGATCACTGTGCACAGAATACTATAACGGCGTTAGCCAATGGGGTGTGTGTGTGCGCACAGTGACAGCATAACAGTAAGAGAGAGAGAGCGTACGTAGCTTTAGGGTTTACCTTTGTATTTATAGAGGTTACCTGTAGGTAGTGTGGATGAGCCTTTGGTTCCTACGGTGAGGGTCCAGGCCTGATAGCTATGCTGTCGCATTAGGATTAGTATCCCTGATGAATATCTATCCTTTTTTAGCATCAATCCATATCTTGGATTGCCCCTTGTTGGGCTTGCTACTTAATGGGCCCATTATACGGGTCCATAACAGTTGCCCCACAGCTCGGCTACCGGGGTGTCCGGGTAGTCGGGGTGAACTTATGTGTGTCTTCCAGGTTTGCACCCCTGAATGGGTTTGCGTTTGTTGTAAATTTGTATGTTCTGCTTATGAGAGAATGTTCTTCTCGTGAGGTGTCCCTTGCTCCTTTGTGTCGGCGGGTTGAGCATCAACCCGGTGAGATATGTTGCCTACCCCAGTGTTCAGGTCGAGGGCGATCTCGTTCTTTCGGGTTGCATCCTAATGTCAGCATGTGTGTTGATTTCGAGTTCTTGGCTTATGGTATGTGTTTCGCCATTTCCCTCTTGTTGCTTTACTGGTTGAGCATCAACCATATTGCGCGTCCGGGTTAGGAATACGCTTGAGTTGTTTTAGTCCCACTTGTGGGTTACCCTCGAGCGGATTTCCTTATGTCGAACTTTATCTACATGTTTATTTGGTGGACGGGTCGTTCATGAACCCGTCAATACTTTCATGGAGTAACCGAGTAGATGACGCGCGATTTAACTGCTTAGTCTGCCCCCATTGTCGTCAAGTATCCGGGTTACTGGGCTATGCATGTATGAATGGTGATTTGTTGGTCGGGTTGCTGACGAACCCGTTTAAGTTTTTGTTGTGTGACCGGGTAGAAGCTGGGCTTGAATAATTGGGAGTTAACTATTATCCCAAGCATCAGGTTCGAACGCGGTGATCAACTGTTCGTACAAATAAACCTTGTCTTATATGTAGTTTTTTGAATTGTACTCATTGCATTGTGCCACGTGTTCCAGCCCGCGTGCTTTAGCGTGCTGCAGCCGTTCTTATTTCGTCTTTGCGTTTCATGCGCATTTATTGCAGCATCGTTTCAGTTGTCAAATCATTGCTTTATGGAGTGAAGTGGCAATTTTGCCCCTGCCCCTTAGCCTCCTTTGTGCTGTGGTTTCCGCGCATAATGATTGCGGTTTTCACCCACGATCTGGTAGTTATGATTTGAGGGAAAGAAGACCTAAATAGCCTTGACCTTTGCTATGCGCCACTCAGTAGTCTTGGTCTTGCCTATATAAGTCCTCTCTTCCTCTTACATGGTTTCGTTTTACTTCTGAGCATTTGGCATCAACATTATTTCATTGTTTTCGTCTGTGTGCTCTCTGATCGTCGCATATCAATCTTTCTTCATCTGCATTTTGACACTTCCGTTTCATTACTTCAAGAGGTATGTCACACATTATCTCCTCTTTATTGCTTCTACTTGAAGATTTTGTATCTGTTTGTTTTCTAGCATTCATCTGTAAACGCGAAGTTGCATATCTCCTTCGTCAACTTTCTGTTTTGTTTTCCAGAATCGATGAATAGCTTGCATTTCTTAGAACTTCCTGTTGTCAGTTATCCTTTTTTCCAGAGTTTGTCATTCTGGTGATTAGTGCCATGTCGTTCTTCTCGTCCTCCCTTTGCATTTGATATTTTTAGTCTTTTTCAGCTTTTTGGCCAAATGAGGAGAAAAACACTCCTCCTTCGGCTCTTTGTCTAGAAGGGGAGAGGGAGAGGGATCCTGAGTTTTTGAAAAAGATTCCCCCTGGTGCATGTTTCTGGCTTTGGGGAATCCCTAGGACCGAGGAGGAAGAGTGGGAAGCTATGCTATGAGGTTGTCGTGGTGGCAAGTCTCGGAGGGTGTCCGGGTTGTCACATAGAGGGTTGCGTCGTTCTCGAGATAGGGGTTCATCCCGCCAGGTTTGGGGCTGCCATAGTATTAATAGGCTTGCTTCACCCCCTATTACCCAACTCGGAGTCGAGACTTCGCGTCAACCTCGCATACCTCCGAGATGTATGTCTCAGCCTTTAACCATGCCGCATTCCTCTATCCCGATAAGTGTCTCGTGTTATTCTTGCATTTACTTGAGTGCAACACTAGTTGAGCAAGGTTGCGATTCTTTGGCGGAGTCCACGCTGGCTTCTTGCTAGCATGGGGTTGCATATGTTGCTTCATTAGGGGGAGTAGGCAACCCTTTAACAATATCCGATTCCTCAGCATCATCATCATCTAGTCATTCTGCTGATGTCTTTCGCGATTCAAGTATTCCTTTTCTATCCTAATTCCTCTTTTTCTTTGTTTTAGGTATTTATGGCATCTTGTGCTCAGGAGGTTGTAGATGTATCGGGTTCCGCAGAATCATGTTTCGATTCTCCCCCTACTTCCCTCGTGTCTCAATTTTCTTGGGTGACATATGAGGTTCTCAACACCCTTTTCGAGACGAGTTCGGACGATGTGGCCGGTCTTCCCGTAGGTTGGCCGGAGAATTACGACATTGTTCCCCCGTCTGATGATAAGCCAGTTTGCTCTGGGGGGACAGAAGAGAGTTCTTCGTTCTTTTATTTTTACCTGGATGTTATAAGTCTGATAGGTATCCGGTTTCCTCTGACCGAGTTTCAAGTGGATGTTCTTAATCATCTTCACTTGGCGCCTACGCAACTTCATCCCAATGGCTGGGGTTTTGTGAAGGCGTTTGAACGCTTCTGTGCGTATCTCGTCGTTGCCCCTTCTATTCCTGTCTTCTTTTATTATTTTTGGGTTGTGTTCTGTCGAACGGGTCGTGAGCCACCCGAACGAAAAGGCTGGGTTACCCTTCGCGGCATTGCTGGTCGTAGACTTTTCTGACCTTATACCGAGTCATTTAAGAACTTCAAAAACCAATTGTTCAAGGCTTCAGCTCATCCCGGCAAAGAGGTATGGTTTCTCCATACCCGCGGTGCCAAATATGTAGAGGGTAGGTTTCCTCTATGTTGGTCATCTGACTATTTCCAATTCCCCCCTTCAAGTTACCATTTCAATGAGTCGGACCTAAATCCGAGTGACATCAACACCGCCATTACCATTGGTTCTTTTCTGCAGTCACGCCAACCTGCTAGTGTCACCTCCCTGATTTATAAATCTCAAGAGGAACTGGATGCAGAATTAAGTACGACATACTTTTTTATATTTGTAGTTTTTTGCTTTTATATTTTATGACCGTTTAACCTGGTTTGCTTTTCAGTTCCTATCATGGCCAACCCACAAAAGAATCAACTGTGCCAGCAAAACGAAAAACCCAGCTGGCTTTCAATTTTGAGCCAACGTGGGAAGGAAACGACTTCTGATTCCGGTGGGCGAAAATGGAAGGCTGCTGATGACGGGGTCAAGAAGGCCATGGACGACTCGCAGAAGAATAAGAGGACTGCTAAGGATATAGTCAAAGTTAACCCGGACAAGGTTATCCCTGCCTCGACTGCAGCCATGCAGACCTCCAACAAGTCCCTACCACCTTTCGGGCTGCCAAAATATGCTTTGTGGAAGTCCGGGATTACTGCGGGTCTCCGAAACGCGGTTTGCCCCCTAGAGATCTTTTCCAACTCTTCCCCATTTTCCTCCGAGCAAATCAGGGAGCTGGAGGACATGGAATTGAATTGTATGAAGATGTGTACAATGGCGAGGCCAGTTCTCGCCCTGAAGCAAAATTATCTTCGAACCCTTAATGATCTGAGTACTTGCCGGGATGAAAAAGCAAAAGCCATTGCCGACTTATCCGCGGTGAAGGAAGAGAAGGATCAGGTTACCCAGTCGTTGTCAAAAGCAAAAGGGGATTTTACTGGCCTTCAACGTGAGCATAACGAACTGCAGGCTCTGTATGCATACAACCATAAATCATTGAGTGATTTCAAGATCATTTTTGAGAAGGCTGAGGACGAGTTGAAGGGGGCCAGACTTTCTGTAGAGAGGTACCGTGCTGAACTCGAGAAGTCTGTAGTGGGCTCCTTCAACAATGCTCTGAGCCAACTGCAAATTGTGAATCCGAGTCTGTCTTTTACTACAGCCGGAATACATCCCTTAGCCTATGTCAGCCAGGGTGCCATCATCGGTCCTCCCCCCGAGGCTCCGCCATGTGATTTTCTGATACAGACAGAATGCAGGGACGAATCTATGGTGGAGGTTGGCGAAGGAGGAAACACGCACCGTGATACCCCTGCTGCATGAAAGTCTGGAATGCCAGTTACATTTGTATTCACTTGGGGTCCTTTGGGCCCCTTTTCGATTCAACTTGAATATTGTCGGTTTCACTCCGGTTTTAATTTTGCCTTTGATATATATAACTTCATTTTGAATATCCGTTTTACGATATGATGTTTGCCTTTCTTTATTCCGAATTTTACCATAGATGCATTTATCTAAGCATCGAATTGTCGGAATTCGGCATGTCGTTGTAGTATTGCTTTTGCTTTTTGGATGAGCCAACTCCTTTTTCCTTTGCCGAAGTGTATGACTTAACCATTTTTGGCATATGCATAAGCCCCTTTACGAGGTTGTAGTTGCCCGGTTTCGTAACCCGGATAGCATTCTTTTTCATACCCGGATTTGCCCTAAGCTTTAGGAATTCCTAAGTTGCTCAAATTCAAATTCGATTTATTTAGATATATTTCACCCTCGCACCTGATGAGTGATATACCGAGTTTGCATTATTTTTCAGTACTTATTGGGTGAAATCTTCATCCCAATCTTCATCGCATGTTTGTTTAACTTACTCATTCTGGTAAGCTTGCATATGTAATGGACATTGTCTTTTGACTTAGCCATTTAATTGAAT